>NC_050582.1:9062780-9362780 GCF_011100635.1 Trichosurus vulpecula | reverse complement strand
TCATTTTGAGCCTATATATGTCTCTTGTTTGATTTGTTTTTAGATGGGGTTTTGTTTTCTTATCCAATCTGTCACTCTTTCATTTTATTGTATCATGTAATCTATCCATATTTAAAGTTATGAAACTTAGGTTTGTGTTTTCCATATTTTTTGTCTCTATTATAATTTTAAGGAATTATTTTTTATTTTTGTTCCCCTTCATCTTTTAGGTCACTTTGTCCCTATGACTACTTTTGCTTCATCTGCTTCGACACAGTCTTATTCCCCCAGCCTCTCTTCTCCCCCCACCCTCTTTTTTGGTTAACCTTTTACTTTTTCTTCCCTTTTTCTTCTCTCTTCCTTCCTTCTTTTTTTCAATTCTTTCCCCCTTTACCCCCTTCTTTTCTACCCTCTCAAGTGTTTGGTTCAAATTCCCCCTGATCTCTCCACTCCAACAGCTTTTGGAAGTTTTTTTCCAAGAAGGATTTCTTTCCCTTGTTCTCTTCATTAATTCTCTTCCCTTTTCTGTCTATTCTTATTTTTTATTCATGATCTATATATGGTGATTGCCTCCTGGATGGGGTGGTTATAACGTGTTGGTTTGTGTGCCCTGCCAGAGTAGGAAAGCTGGTGGGAGAAGAGTGTTGACTGAGTCTCTTGAGGACCAGACATCTTCAGTGTGAATACCTCGTCTGGCTTCTCACTTTCTTGTCCTAGGGATTCGGCTGTAATTGTTCTACCTCTGGGGCATAATCTCTGATAGTCTAGTCTGCCATCTTATCACATTCTAACTCAGCTCCCTGCCTACAGCTTCCTCCTTCCTCCCACCACCCTCCACACAACTAGAAAAACGACATTCCTCAAGTGAAGACCAGGTGAAATTATTACTCTCTGTTCCAGAAGCTTCAGTAGTTCTCTGTTGCCTTTAGGAGAAAATATAATATCCTGTTCGGACTCTAAACTCCATAGTAAGATACTTCAATCTTTTGGATGATGAATACACATTAATCTCCTTACCCCACCTACAGACACACGTGCGCGCGCGCGCACACACACACACACACACACACACACACACACATTTAGCCAAACTTGCCTACTCTCAACATTCCATTTCCCCATCTCCTACCTCTGGGACATTGTCCAGATTGTTCTTCATGACTAGAAGACCTCCCCACCCATTTTATCTCCACTTAGCTTAGGACAGCTCATCATCAGTGCAGGGTTCCAGATCAGTGAGTCAATGAGTACGAACTCACCCAACTACTGTTTCTAGCCAGCCTCGGACCAGGTATCACTTCCCATCCAGCCATACACCAGGAAATCCGGGACTAAGCAGGCACCTGGCCATATGCCTTGCCGTTGCTCCTGGGCAAGCCCCAAACCTCCAGTTTCTACCTTCCATATCTTGCTCTTAGAACAGTAATTAAATCAAGACTACTATTACTACTGGAAAGTGTACATGGTTCCACTCAGGATCCCTATTACTCCACAGCCCGAAAATCCCTTCCCTGGCACCTATTCTGCCATGGTCCTTGGTGACAGGGACTACCTTAATGTTTACTGCATCCATAGTACATGTCACTTAATAAAATGCTTTTTAGTTTATACATGCAGTCAATCAGTCATTGCAATCTCTGTCAGTCTTTCAGGATCATCTTCAAGAGCTTTTACTGACTCCCTTCCCTATTCCCTGCTGCTAGTACCTGCTGATCACTATGCCTTTATTTTCTATGTCCTGAAATTACTCATCTGTGAACATGCTATATTCTTCCAGAAAAAAATCAAGTTTCTTGAGGGCCGGGATTCTCTCACTTTTGTAATTGTGTTCCAGCCCCTGGGATAGAGCCTGCCACATAGTAGGCACGTAACAAATGCTTGGTATCCCACAGAAGAATGGGCTGCCTATGGAAGGGGTGGGTTTGCCCTCACGGGAGGTCATCCAGTGGAAGCTGGACCAACGCTTTTTTCTATGTCACAAAGGAGATTGCCATTGAGATAGGGGAGTGAAATCAATGGCCTAAGAAGTCAATGGGGCATCATGGCTACCAGGTTGGGCTTGGAATCAGAATCAGGAAGACCTTGATTTACATCTAGCTTGTCATCACCAGGCAAATGTGAGCTCCTTGGGCGCCAGACCTGTTCTTCCTTCCAGCTTTGCATCCCCAGAGCTTAGCAGAGTGTCTGGCATATAGTGTGCATTTCAAAAATGTTTGTTGAAATACTTGTTGTGCTCCTTCCTGAAATGTTAAATGAAAACCTGAATAGATGGTAAGTTCCTTAAAGGCAGGCACACTGTCTTATTCATCTGGGTCCCCCTGGCCCACCACCTATCACAGGGCTTTGCACATACTAAGCACTCAATAACTGTACAACTTAACTGAATTAGCCAAAAGACGAGAAAGCAGAGCAGCACAGTGGGTAGAGTACTGGACTTGGGTTCCAATACTGCTCTGACTCTTACTAGTTATTTGATAATGGCCATGCCAGCTAAACTCTCAGAACCTCAGTGTAAAATGTAAAATGGGTATAATATTCCTCTTGAGTGACTACCTTAGAGAGATGATATAAAGGAAAAAAATGAGACAATATAGGTAAGGTGATTTCTAAACATTATGGTGCCAGTGCTTGTTATTTTGGGGAGGGGGGAACTCACATATTTAAAAGTAGACAGTTTTGTTGCAGTTTTAGACCTCTTGAGGCCTTTCTTTTTATTTTAACTTTTACTTCAAAACTCCTATGTCACGCTCATAGATTTGGACATTTTAAAAACCGCACTTATCCAGGTCCCACAATTGATTACTTCAAAAATAATTCAGGACATCAAGGAGACACTGGTTCAAAGTAATTCGCACTATTTCTACCATTTTCAATAGAAATAGTTGCCAAGTTAGAGGGCACTCCATGCAAGGTAACGACATAGACATTTATTCACCAAAGCAGCGTTGGCCAAATGTCAAAGTGCCCGTCCCAAGGCACTTCTCTGGACAGTGGAGAAAATAGTGATTTAAATAAAACTTCTGTTGTCTTTGTTGTCTTTCTTTGGGTCTAGCTAGGACAGGGGGAGTGCCCCATATCCTGACAGTGCCAGGCCTATAAAAGAAGGGAAGCACCTTTGGGGTTGTTGAATTATGATTTCTTCCATTTTCTGAGTTTTTCTAGCCTTCCCAAATATCTGAAGAGGTCAGAGCAAAAGGCAGATGTTTACCTGGCTGGCAACTACTGTCCGCAAAATGCAGCCCTTTATGACTCATCCAAACTTTGGGCAAACATTAGGGCTCAGCCCAGAGAGGGCCTGCAGGCACTTCCTCAGTTCTTGTTGCCTTGTCTTACTCCTTTCCAACCTTTGTTCCTGCATGCTCTCTGCTAGTATTTTATCTCCTGAATTGGCTCCACCATGGAATGCCCCTCCTCTCTTTGGTTAGACTTTCCAACGCTAGTAAACATTAAAAAAATAAAACCCCACTGGCTGCCTGACTAGCCTCTAGGATTACAACAACAAAAGCACATGTCTCCTCTCCTCAAGAAATTTGTAATCTTATAGGGGAGACAACTTTTGGACACATGAAGCAACTAAAGAATCGATATTAGACAGGATATCATTAAGTATTTCTTGCCTGTATATAAAAGTTTCTCATGAACTGAAGGTTAGATTTTCAGGAAGCAAATGCATTCTCCCAAGCCACAAGGTCCCTGATGAGGGTTAGTCCTCACCCTACCAAAGGAAAGAGACACATTCTCACACAAAGAGTTGGAAGGACTGGTAAATCCATAAGGTCTAACTACAAGGCACCCCAAATTGTGCCATCCCACGTCTGTATTCTTACGTAACTTCATCGGTGCTTAGGGTTTACTTAAAAGAACTTAGTGAATTGACAGAGCACACTTCAGTAGTTTGTTTATCCCCAGTGTAAAAGGGTCTGGCCCATGCGCTGAGCAGCTCAGATGGCTTCTCCCCACCTGGAGATGCTAAGCACCTCAGATGGCCTCTACCCACCAGGAGATGATGAGCACCTTGGATGGCCTCTCCCCACCTGGAGGTGCTGAGCACCCTGCTACCAAGAGGGTCTTGAAGATGGGTAATGGAGGTGCCTTGGAGAGACATGAGTATGTGTAGACATTCTGTAACTGGTTAGGTGTGCTAACCTTTAAGTTTTTGATTGGCTGTGAGCTGGAACAAGAGATGTCTTTCAGACAGTTAAGTAGGCCTCAGCCTAGTCTCTTTGCTATATTCACCTATGTGACTCCTTTGCTCACAAGCTCTAGTGATAGCCCTGTAAGGGGAAAGGTCTCGGGGCATTGTCCCTCTGAGGCCAAAGTGTGACCTTGGGAAAGGTTTCAGTACTTGGCCTCTGCATTTGTTCTCCGTTTTAAGAAAAGATTAATCTGAAGGTCAAGAAAGTACACCATGGCAACATAGGAGGTGGAATTTAGGCTGAGTTTCACAAGCAACCCAGCATGGATGGGTTGAGGAGCAATGAGTGACCCTTGGGAGGGGCCTTCAGGACCTAGCCCAGGCAGTTGGGGTGAGGACTCATCCAGCAGCCAGGCTACATCTGCATGTGAACTTGGTTGGAAAACTGTTGTGGGAGAAGTATGCAAGAGTGAGCTTACTCTCTTCAAAGACAAAGGTAGTAGAGGGAAGGACTATGCTCCAGAGGTACTGGGGGGAAATGTTTATACTTCTGTTCTTATTACATCTTTAAAGTAAACATCCCTTTGTAAAAGTTAGCAGGTGTTAAATGGAACTGAGCCACTAGTCATTGGCCCTTAGCAATGGGGAGAATCAGCTGGGGAGGATGTCAGAGAAGAGAAAATCCCCAAAGCCTCTGGGGTACCCTAGAATCTTGGGGGACAGATGGAGCCTGGCTATAGCTGCTATAAAGGCAGATGTCTCCCTCTATTACCTTGTTATAGTAAGGGAAATTCCCTGAGTGTGAACAACGTCAACTTTCCTCAAACCTCTAACTGAACTAGAACTGTCCTACTTTAGGAGAACACATCTAATCTCTTATTACTATCATGTGACCTTCCCACATAGGACAAGCTGTGACATGTGACAGCTGGTTAGACAAAGGTTGCTAAGAGCAAGGCTCACTGATTCTCATTTCCCAGTGGATCTGGCCGCTGAAGCCGGCTTTAGAATATCCCATTCATTTCAATTCTATGAGCACTGAAATGCCTACTCCTAAGATAACTGGAGCTCAGGGTCACACAAATCACAAGAGCCCCCCAGGCAGAGGATCCCAAGATCACTGAACACTGGAGCCTATATGATCACAGGCTTGGAACTAGAAGGGACTCATCAAGTCCAACCCCCCTCATCTTCCAGATGAGGCTACCGAGATTTAATGCAGTTACATCTTGGCCAGGGTCACACAGGTAGGGCCTGTGATGGAACTGAACCCCAGCCTTCCTGATGTGAGGTCTAGTACAGCCTCGACTATATGATACTGCCTTCTGGCTATGGGATCATGGGCTTTGAGAACACATCAGCCTCTTTGTTCAATGCTTCCTTACCCAAGGCCACCTCCTTCTTCCATGTGATTTGCGCAGGAAGCAGGTTTCTTTCTCCATTCCTTGTCTGAGTATCTTTAAACAAAGCAAGTGACTAAACATCCACTACAGCCCATTGGGACTGGAGACAGACATCTCCGAGTATGCCAACAGTGCCATAAACAGTAGGGGGTTCTGGGTAATGAGCATGCTCTGCAGCCCATTCTCATGGCTGTCTTCTATGTGGGACTAGCCAGGGAAAGGACAAGAAGCCTTTGATCTCATCAGCTCTAGCTTTTAAAAAAAGAAACGAGGGGAGGCTATGAAGTTTTGATCAGATTCACCCCCTTCCAGTCCCTGATTCTTGTTTTCTCAAAACTATTTTCCTTTCAATAAAAAACAATAACCCAGCCAACTGCCAAACATACAGTTGTGTTTTTACTCAGGCTCATCTCTCGGCTTTGCCCTCAAGTCTTTACAGCTCATCTCCTCAGTTGTACACTAAGTGGTGCTTGGTTTTCAAATGCAAAGGGAAAGATTGAAACCCTGGCAGAAGTCCTTCATTGATTCTGTATTTCCCAGTTTCAAGCCAATGTCTCACGCCAGAGTTTTATGATGCCTTCCTCACCTTCATGGGCAGCAAAGACTGGGTTTAAATCTGCCTCTCTCCACTTGCTGTGTGATCCTCCACATGTCAACTAACCTCTTCATCTCTAAAGTGAAGATCACAGTCAAGATGGGTCATTTCTACTGCTCCTCACGTCTGGCTTTTTGGGGGCATGGGGGTGTTTCATTGGATAATGTGGCAGAGCATCAAAGATAATCTGTAGGTTGAGGAAGAAGAAGGAAGAGCAGGAGGAAGAGGAAGCAGAAGAAGAGGGAGGAGGAAGGGGAGGAAGAGGAGGAAGAAGTAGAAGGCAGCAACAGTCACCAGCGGCCAGTATTTATACAGTGCTCTAAGGTTTATAAAGCCCTTTACGCATGTTGTCTCACTTGGTCCGCACATCAATCCTGGAAAGTGGGTGCAATTATCATCCCCATTTTACAGATGAGGAAACTGAGGCAGGTAAAGGTAAAGTGACTTGCCTAGGGTCATCCAACTAGCACTTGTCCAAGGTCATAGTTGAACTCATCTTCCTGACTCCAGGCCAAGTGCTCTGTGCACAATGGCACCACCTAGTCGTTTCCAATAACTAACACACAGTGTTTTACACACATCTCATTTAATCTTTACAACACTATGAGATAGGTACTATTATTATCCCTAGTGTACAGATGAGGAAACTGAGGCCTAGAGATGTTAACTTGCCCAGGGTATGTGTCTGAGGTAGAATTCGATCTCCTGACTCAAATCTAGCACAATACTCACCATGCCAAATAACTTTCTGTACATTATCTTGTTTGAGCTTTACAACCCTGTGAGATAGGTGTTTCAGGTTGTATCCTGCCCATTTTACAGATGAGGCTACTGAGTTTTGGGTCAGAGCAGGTCTGTTTTGATTTCCCAGCATTCTCTCAGCATTTTTTCTTTACGTCACTGCATATACTTAGCTCTCAATGCTCCTCTGCTGCCTTGAACAGGAAGACCAGCAGCTGTTTGACAGCATTCCAAACACACTCTTTTCTCTCCTTCTCCATATAATTCAGATCATGAAGTGTTAACGTGCTCGTACCTTTGCTTAAGCTGTTCCCTCAACCCAAACTTGGAAGGCGTTCCCTTCTCACCTCTGCTGACCTCAGTTCTGACTGCCCTTCAAGACCTGGTGGCCTTTTCTGCTGAGCACCTCCCCTTCTCTGAATTCCTATCACATTTAGAGTCCAGTGTTTATTCCCTAATTTGGCCAAAACGAAAGCTTTGATGAACTCCTGGAGGTCAGGGCCCTGCATTATGCTCTTCTTATATCTGGATACAACTCAGCTGGCTTCCTTTCCCCTCCCTATGGTAAGACAAGGCTGTTCCTTCCCCCAATATGCCTCTTTCTGTTTGTGGGGTCACTCATCTCCCAGCCAGGTGGGTGATGCCTGGCCGGGATTTTTACCAAGTTCTGTGGATACTATTTTCTCCATATTTTTCATGCCTGCTCTGCCCATCACCAGTGCTGCCACCCTACTACAGGCCCTGGTTGGTCTCCCCACCTCAGAGCTCCTCTTTCTGCACTCCATCCTCCACACAGCTGTCAAACTGGTTTCTAAAACTGTCTGTCACCCCCTTGCTCCAAAATCATTCCAATGCCTTCAGAATAAACGCATTCATTCAATAAGCTTTTGGCAAACAATTGCTATGTGCCCAGTGCTGTGCCAGATAATGAGAATGCAAATATGAAAATAAGACTGTCTTGGGCCTTAAGGATCTTACGTTCTCCTATGGGGTAAACAACATGTAATATATAATACAAAGTAATTGGGGAAGGGGAGGCGGATGAGGAAAGGCCTTTTATAGGAGGTGGCACTTGAGGTGAGGAGGGAAGGAATCCCAGGCATGGAGGTAGAAGATAGGATGTCATGCATACAGACCAGCAAGTAGGTCAGTGTGGTTGAAACAAAGACTTTATGAGGGACAGCGATAAATCACTCTGGAAATATTAAGTGGGAGTCATATTATTCAGGGGCAGCTAGGTGGCACTGCAGTGGATACAGCACTGGGCCTGGAGTCAGAAAGGCCTGTGTTTAACACTTCCTAGCTGTGTGACCCTGGACAAGTCACTTCACCCTGTTTGACTCAGTTTCCTCATTGGTAAAATGAGCTGGAGAAGGAAATGGCAAACCACTCCAGGATCTTTGCCAAGAAAACCCCACAATGGGGTCACGAAGAGTTGGACACAACTAAAAATGACTGGACAACACTATATTGTTCAATCCCAACTCCTTCATCTACCTTTGAAGATCCTCTAACATCTTCAGATGTCCTTTTCTTATTTTCCTTGAATCCCACTATAACACCTTTCTTATTTTAGGCCCTAGACAAACTGAAATAGTATGCACTCCCAGACAATATCTTGAACTTGCCTGCCCCCATACCTTTGCTCACACTGTTCTTTATGTGCAGAATGCCTTCCTACAGACCGTCTCTACCTTTCACAGTCCTAGTTGTCCTGGAAAGCCTCCATCTAAATGCTTCTTCCTCCCTCATCTCCGCATGTGGTGGGCCCCTTCTCTGAATTCTCTAAGCACTTTGTACCTCTTCTAGGCGCTGGCTACACTGGATGGCTTTTTTTCATAGGTCTCATCTCCTTTACTAGCATGCAAGGCAGTGACCATGTCTCATTACCCTTTATCCTGCCCCTCACCCCAAGGGCTGGCTACAAGACCTTGGACAGCCTGAGCATTCCCTAGGTGGCTGTGGAAAGCTCTAATATCAAAGCTAACAAATAGTAAAGGACTTTGCTTGATATGTTTCAAAACACAAAGAGTGGCCACAATTAGCATATTTCTTGTTCCTGCCCCAATAGGTCCTGCCACAGGGCCCAAAGAGAGCCTGTTCTCTTAAGGGATTGCTATAGAACTCAAAAGTCCGCAACGAGGCTCAGATTCACAGTCTCATTGGAACCTCATGACAGTGCAGTGAGACTTACAGCTGGCATTCTGATTTCACCGATAAGGCAACTGAAGCCCAAGATCATAAAATGCCATAAAGTGCCAGAGGCTGGGTTTGAAGCCAGGCCAGCCATTAGAACACAATGCAGCTAAAAAATTAATAAAACAGAAATGAAAATAAAAGAATTATACTTGGAAAAAGGACACACTGCATCTCAGAATAAACATCTTCCCCAGAATGATGAGAAAATTACGAATTTGTGGGATTATTTGGAGGAATAATAATAGACGATAGCTAGCATTTATGAAGACCACTGAGGTTTGCAGGGTACTTTCCACATGTTATCTCATCTGAACCAGTTCAGGGTCAGCAGTGGGATCAGGGAGGGTGGAGATGGCAAGCTGGAGGCAAAAGACACACAAAGTCCAGTCCTCGGTCTTGAGAATACCCTACCCCTTGTTGGTAACCAGGCCAAAACTCCAGCCACCCTAGCTACAACTTTGGAGGCCCCATTTTAAGGAATTCTTATTGTGATTCATTATTCAGGCAAATATGAAAAATGGCCCCGAACCCTAACTGTGCAGTGGCCCCAAGCTCCATCTGCCCCCCCTCCCCCTTCTCCCCAGGTTTCCCGCTTTGGGTAGTTTCTACACAGCGCAATTGAATTTGTGCAAAAACTCCTCTGTCTCCTTAATACTACAAACCCACTGAACTGAGGCTCACACCTTTTATAGGCAGAGAAAAACATGGCTTTTGTCTTTCCTAGAACTCTTGATCCAGCCCAATTGCAGGCGCTTGTAATGAGAGCACACATTGTAGCTCAGCCTCTCTTGAAGTCTCTCTGAAGCCTGCCGAGCTCAATCCCTTTGAATTTGGACATAAAAATGCTGCTTTGCTCCGCGCTGGAACAATTCAATTGTTGTTCCCAAGCTTGCTTTCTCTAGGAGATCTCTTGGTATTTGTAAAGAAAACTGATCAAATATTCGGCTTATAAATAATATTTGGAAACACTGCATGATACCAGATCAGTTGGTTTGTATTTACTAAGAAAAGGAATGAAAGAGAATCGCAGACAAGCCTAGCCTTCATCAAGTTTCCAGTTCTCTCTTCCTGGGACTGCAGCTAATCCAACTGTTTTATCTTGCTTACATATCATCCCTGCTTGCTCACAGGAGGGCTCACACACTGAGTCATTTACCTTAATCCAAAACTGAGCCAGAAAACAAAGGCTGACAAGGCCCACAAGTGGAGGCCCAATCTGGGGTGGCCCCTTGGACTAGGGTAACCACTTCCCAATGCAAAAAGGAAAATGGGAAAACCCTGATCTACACAGACAATATGACTCATTTTCTTATAGGGTGAGACATAGCAAGGGCTAAAAGAAATAGACTGATTCCTACTGCAACTGTATTGGCCTCCATTCCCCAGCCCCCATCTTGGACATCTCCCTGCCCCCCAGCTCATTCCAGGAAAACACTCATGGTATCTGTCCACTCAATCTCAGATGGGTTCTGCTTTGCTTAATTTCCCACTCATTCAATGGTAAAGAAAGCAACAAATTTTAGAATATGGTATCTATACTGTTATAATGAGGAATTTGTGTGCTTAGGAAAAGCACCAGGAACTGTGCTGATAAAAAAATAGCATTAAGCATGTCGTCAGTTGAGGGGGCATGGGATAGAGACTGGATGTTGACCTCAGCCTATGATAGCTTTCTATTTTACTTCATTATTCACCGTACCAGCTGCTAAGCCCTACTGTTTTTCCCATGCTGAGGTATATACTGTGTGAAGTTCTGAGGAAAAGCCCTGATTGCCCCACCCTAGTTTCAGCTTTGGAAAGCTCCTTCACACATTGCAAATCTCTGCAGAACCAAGATGGCAGACTAAAAGGGGAAGGGGGAGGTAGAATAGGGCAAATTATCTCACATAAAAGAGCTTTTTCAATAGAGAGGAAGATGGGGGTTAGGGGTGGCAGATAATGCTTGAACTTTACTCTCATCAGAATTGGTTCAAAGAGGGAATAACATAGATACTCAGTTGGGTAAATAAATTTATCTTACCTTATAGGAAGTAGGAGGGGAAGAGGATAAGAGAAAGGGGGAGCTGATAGAAAGGAGGGCAGATTGGGGGAGGTGGGTGGTCAGAAGCAAGATGGACAAGTGGAAAGGAAAGAGAAGGATAAATAGGGGGGAAATAGTATGGAGGGAAATACACAGTAATCACAACTGTGAAAAAGATTTCACAGCAAGTTTCTCTGATAAAGGCCTCATCTCTCAAATATATAGAGAACTGAGTCAAATTTTCAAGTCATTCTCCAACTGATAAGTGGTTAAACAACATGAAAAGGCAGCTTTCAGAAGAAGAAACCAAGGCTATCTATAGTCATAGGAAAAATGCTCTAAATCATTTTTGATTAGAGAAATACAAATTAAAACGACTCTCAGGTACCACCTCACACCTATCCTATTGGTTAATATGACACTAAAGGAAAATGATAAATATTGGAGAGGATGTGGGAAAATTGGAACACTAATGCATTGTTGGTGGAGTTGTGAACTGATCCAACCATTCTGGAGAGCAATTTGGAATATGCCCAAAGGGCTATAAAACTGTGCATACCCTTTGATCCAGCAATACCACTTCTAGGTCTGTATCCCAAAGAGATCATAAAAAAGGGAAAAGCCCCACATGTACAAAAATAATCATAGCAGCTCTTTTTGTGGTGGCAAAGAATTGGAAACTGTGGGGATGCCCATGCAGTGGAGAATGGATAAACAAATTATGGTATATGATTGTGATGTAATATGATTGTGCTATAAGAAATGATGAGCAGGATGCTTTTAGAACAACCTTGGAAGACTTACATGAGCTGATGCAAAGTGGAGTGAGCAGAACCAGGAGAACAGTGTACACAGTAACAGCAATATTGTAAGATTATCAGTTGGGAATGACTTAGCTATTCTTAGCAATATAATGATCCAATATAATTCTAAAAGACTCATGATAGGAAATGCTATCCACCTCCAGAGAAAGAACTGATGGAATATAACTGCAGATCAAAGCATAGTTTTTTAAACTTTATTTTTATTGGGTTTTTTTTGGTCTGTATTTTCTTCTACAACATGGCTAATATGAAACTATATATTTTTTTGAATTATTTATTTGTTGTTTATTCAGTATTTAGGGTTAGTATGACACTTGAGGAACTGATTGCATCATTGTACATATACAGATCTTTTTATATAATATGGAAATTTACAACTATTGATATATATATATATATATATATATATATATATATATATATATATATATATATATATATAGACAAAATCAGGTCCTCTGGAAAGGTGATACATAGTGCCTGCTGTAGAGCCCTAATGAAGGGGAGCACAAAAGTATTCAATGTATCAATAAAGAATTACTACTGTGTGGTGTTTTGTATCCAGGAGTGTTGTCTTCTGGCCCTATGGGAATCTATAGCACCTACATACATGGCAGGTAGTTCATATACCTGTGGGGTGCCAGCTCTGCTTGATGCCAACTACTGAGACTGTACAAGTCATATCTAGCATCAGATGCAAACAACAACAGGGTTTAACAAGTAGTAGTCACACTGTACTATTCCCCATTTCTAACTTTAGGAAGAGACTAGAGTGTGTTCACAGGTTTTACATTTCTGGTGTTCAATCACTAATCAGAGGAAAGATTTGACCTATTTGAAAAGTGCGTCATACATAACCCCTCAACGACTGTTCTCTCTTGATGGCGGCACATTAAAAGGTTTTAAAATTGCAGCTCCTTCTGGATTCCCCAAAGAGTATCTGCACTCTTCTTTAAATGGCTTTCCTCCTCTGGATTCAGGTTTACCTTCACCACATCTGAAATGCCGTTCTGCCCCAAGATACATGGGACACTAAGAAAGACATCCTCATTAATGCCATATAGGCCCTTAATCATGGTGGAAATAGGATGCACTCTTCTAAGATTCTTCATAATGCTTTCTGCCAGATCCGCCACAGACAAGCCAATGGCCCAGGAAGTGTAGCCCTTCAGCTTGATCACCTCATAAGCACTTTCAACCACCTGTTTATGAACATCTTTCCAATTCTCTGAATCAGCATCACTTCCCAAAGAAGGATGAAGACCCTTCAGAGACACACCAGCAACATTGACACCACTCCATGCAGGAACACTGGAGTCTCCATGTTCCCCAAGGACCCATCCATGACAACTTGAAGAATGGACACCAAGTCTCTCCCACATTAGGTAACAGAAACGGGCAGAATCCAGATTGCAACCACTTCCAATAACACGATTTTTAGGAAAGCCACTTAGCTTCCACGCCACATATGTTAAAATATCCACTGGATTGGAAACAATAAGCAGCTTGCAACTAGGGCTGTATTTAACAATATTGGGAATGACGAATTTAAAGATATTCACATTACGCTGGACCAAATTAAGACGACTTTCTCCCTCCTGTTGACGTGCCCCAGCCGTAACAATGACCAGTTTTGAGTGTGCAGTCACACTATAGTCTTTGCCAGAAACAATCTTTGGTGTTTTGAGGAAAAGGCTGCCATGTTGGAGATCCATCATCTCTCCCTTTAGTTTGTCTTCTATTACATCAACTAGGGCAAGTTCATCAGCCAAATCCTTTGTTAAAATACTGATGGCACATGCCATGCCAACTGCACCAACCCCAACAACAGTGATCTTGTTCTGGGGAACCTGTTCTTCCTTTAGGACATTCAAAATCAGCTGATCCTTGACAGTAGATGCCATTTTGGGAGATTTCTGAGGAGATATCGAGGTTGCTGGTCAGGCTGCGAAAGTTCTGAGTTGGATGTGAGACTGCTGCTCCCAGACTCGCCATGAAAATATATTTTGCATGACTACACATGTATAACCTATATCGAATTGCTTGACTTCTCAATGGGGGGGGGCAAGGAAGGAGAGAATTCAGAAATCATTTAAAAAACAATGTTAAAATTATTTTTACATGTAATTGGAAAAATAAAATATTTTAAAAAGAAAAAATTAATTGCAAATCTCCTCTGTCATTTGATTGTAAACTACCAAATCTTTACTGCTTTCAGGGATACTGAGATCAATGATAGGCAGGGAATGCAAAAATAAAAAAGGAAAAATACATTTTAATAGACAAATAACAGAATTAAATGGAATGAGAACCAAGTCGGGTGCCCATGGTCTCCCGTGAGTGACTTGTAGCTGATTTCTTGAAGGATGGCATCATCTTTAGAATAGGAAATCAAAGGTAGAAACACTGGAGAGTGTCTTTGTTGAGGCTTCTTTCCCCATTTTAGTAGGGCAAATGACCCCCACAGCTGACATATCTGAGAATCCAAAGAGGGAATCCACATTAGCCAGGATCCTTTTTTCAGCTGATTGTCAGGCTGTGCACCAGTCAGATGAATTCCACTTCTTGTCAGTGCCTATTTCAGATCTGCTCCTCCCCAGGACCCTCTCTGCCTCCCTCTGAGCAGTTGGACAAGAACTCCTTTCCACCTCACAGAAAGAAGGAAAACCAGAGAGCAGCAATTAGGCAGCAGCTCTGTGTAACAATGGGAAAGAAAGGGGAGTGGAAGTGGGGAAGGAGAAGGAGAGAGGGAAGGAGAGGGGGGGAGGGAGGGAGAGGGGAGATAGGAGAGAGAATGAGAGAGGAGAGAGAGAGAAGAAAGGAAGGGAGAAGGAGAGGAGAACGAGGGAGAGAGAGAAATAGAGAGACAGAAGGGGGTGGGAGATGAGAAAGAGAGACAAGAGAGGAAGAAAGGGAGAAGGAGAGGAGACCAGGGGAGAGGGAAAGAGAGAAAGAGAGAGAAAAGGAAAGGAGAAAGAAAGAGAAAAAGAAAGAAAGGGAGAAAGGGAGGAAAGAGACAAAAAGAGAGAGAGAAGAAAGAAAGGGAGGAAGAAAGAGAGTGATAAAGAGAGAAATGGAAAAGGAGAGAGAGAGAAAGAGGAGAAAAGGAGAGAAAAAGAGAGAAAGGGAGGAGAGAGACAAAGAGAGGGAAAGAGAAGAGGAGAGACAAAAGAGAGAAAGAGAGGAAGGGAGAGAGGAAAAGAGGGAGAGAGAAAGAATAAAAGAAAGGAAACAAAGGCAGGAGAGAGGGGAAATGGGGAGAGGGAGAGAGAGAAAGAGAGAGGAGAGAAGAAGAGAAAGAGAAAAAAGAGAGGAAAGAAGAAAGGAACGAGAGAGACAAAAAGAAATACAGAATGAAAGAGAGTGAGGAAGAGAGAAAGGGAAAAGAGAAAGAGGAGAGAAAGAGAGAAAAAGAGAGAAAGGGAGGAGAGACAAAGAGAAGGAAAGAAAGAAGGAAAGAAGAAAAGAAGGAAAAAAGAAAGAAAGAAAGAAAGAGAAAGGAGGAAAGAAGGAGAAAGGAAGGAAGGAGAGGAAGGAAGGGGAGGGAGGGAAGGAGGGAGGAAGGAAGGGAGGAAGGGAGGGAAGAGAGAGAAAGAGAGAAGGGAGAGGGAGAGAGGGAAAGAGAGAGAGAAAGAAAGAAGAGAGAGCAGGGGACCCTCATCCAGATGTTCGGGGTGTAAGGAGAAGCTACTAGATCTGGTCTTTCATTGATTTCTAGTCTTGGAACCCAAAATGTGCGTGTGTGTGTATGTGTGTGTTTGTGTGTGTTTGCTCCCTGGTTTGATGACTACTGGGTGGAGTCCAAGAGGGTGGGGCTGGTGGGCCCTTGACTTGACTAGGGGCAGCTCTTCAGTACTAGATGGATCAAAACATCCCCATGGTAAAATCCATCCTCTCGGAAGGGCTGCCAGCCAGAATCAAATGAAACAACATGCTATACCTGAGAATCCCTTGCCAGGCCAGCTGGACCCATTTGGAGGCTGAGAAGAAGTGTCAGTCATTATTAAGGGGCCTCCTCCGAGGCCAGGAAGCAGAAGATTGGTTTTCAGATAACACCTCTCCTGGAGGGGCTCAGGAAAAGTAGCACAAGCTGACCCTAGACCCCCTCCCATTCGGGCAGAGCTAGCTAGAGCCGCAGGAAGGGGGCTCTGCGGATACTGATGAGCCTCTGATTGCATTTCATAAACCGACTCAATTCATTTGGCCAGACGAGCAAGGGGGGCCTGTTTGCTGGAGGCTCTATATAATGCTGCTCTCCAGAGGATTCATGTGTTAGTATTTGTAAGGCACACTGAAGATGAAAATTGCTATATAAATAATAACCATTATCCTGTGGTACACACAGCAGCAGCTACTGCATTAGGAAAGCCAACTAAATAAATAGATAAAATACAAGAGATGCAGAAATAAATGAGCATAATCAGAAGTGTGATGTCGAGTCCTGCATCAAGCCACCTCAGAGCACACCGAAGAGATGTGGCTGAATGCCAGAGACCCTCCTCTGAAACCATGTCACTTTGCGATTTCAGGAGATTTACTGGCTCCCAATTAAATGAGGAGAAAATGTAAACACCTGTTTGTCATTTTCTTTCCTTCCCAATCTGACTCCAGCACACTGCTGCTGCTCCTCGTACACTGACTGTTGGTCCAGAGACGTACCAATCTCCCATAGCTGTACTTTTGTACAAGCTATAACCTCATGCCTTGAAGGCTTGTCCTCCTCACCGACATGCTTTGGAATCCAACAATAATAATTAGTAATTTACAAAACTCTTTACAAATATTTTTCTCATTTTATCCCCTATTTATGACCTAATCTATTTCTAACCCTGTGAGGTAGGTGCTATGGTCCCCATTTTACAGGTGAGAAAACTAAGGCAGTAGGGGTTAAGTGACTTGCCCAAGGCCACATAGCTAGAAAGTACCTCAGAATGGATTTGAACTCAGGTTCTCAGGACCCTAGAACCCTAAATGCTCTTAGCTGCCTCTATCTCCCTTCAAGGATACATCATCCACCAGAAAGCTTTTCTTGCCCCTTTCGCTGCCCCTTCCTCATTAGTGCTCTACCATTCTGTGAAGTTACTTGGTCAATGTTTATTTATTTTGTATTTGCTTAAGTCCATGCTATTGCTAACTAGTAGAATGTAAGGCTATTTCGCTTATGTCAGTGAATCCAGCCCCTCACAGTGTCAGGGACATAGGAGCTGCTTAGTGTTTGTTGCAGCGAATAGAACTGAGATGAAAGAAAGTGGCCTGACTCACAGCAGCTTCAGGGATAAATCTTATCTATTCCACTGCCACATCTCTTCTGTCTCTTTCTGTCCACATAGCTGCCACCCTCCATCAGTCCTTTACAAGCCTCCTTCCCGGCCTCCTACAATGGGTCTCCTGCTTCCCATCATCATGATCCCCTCCGTGGAGCGGTCACTCCCCTGCTCATAACTTTTCAATGGCTCCCTATTGCCCCGAGGATTAAATACAAAACTCCTTAGCCTGGCATTCAAAGCCCTCCACAAGCTGGCTACAACCTACCTTTTTATTTTATCCCTTAACCTTACTATTTAAATATTTTATTTTTTCCAATTACATGTAAAGAGTTTTCAACTTCACTTTTATAAGATTTTAAGTTCCAATTTTTTTCTCCCTCTCTCCCGCCCCCACCGACAGCAAGCAATCTGATATAAGCTATACATGTGTAATCATATTAAACGTATTTCCACATTAGTCATGCTGTTAAAGAAGATCAGAACAAAAGGGAAAAACCATGAGGAACAAAAAAACAAAAAAAAAGGGTAAACAGTATGCTTCGCTCTGCATTGAGACTCCATAGTTCTTTCTCTGGATGTGGATAGCATTTCCATCATGAGTCTTTTGGAGTTGTTTTAGGTCCTTGCATTACTGAGAAGAGCCAAGTCTATCAAAGTCGGTCATCACACAAGGTGGCCATTACTATGTACAGTGTTCTCCTGGTTCTGCTCACTTTACTCAGCATCAGTTCATGTAAGTCTTTCCAGGTTGCTTGCTTATCATTTCTTAGAGAACAATAGTATTCCATTACATTCATATACCACAATTTGTTCAGCCATTCCCCAATTGATGGGCATCCCCTCAATTTCTAATTCTTTGTCACCACAAAAAGAGCTGTTGTAAATATTTTTGTACGTGTGGGTCCTTTTCCCTTTTTTATGATCTCTTTGGGTATAGAATTAGTAGTAGTATTGCTGGATCAAAGGGTATTGCACAGTTTTATAGCTCTTTGAGCATAGTTCCAAATCTCTCTCCAGAATGGTTGAATCAGTTCACAACTCTGCCAACAATGCATTAGTATTCCAATTTTCCCATATCTTCTCCAACATTTGTCATTTTACTTTTCTGTCATATTGGCCAATCAGATAGGTGTGAGGTGGTACCTCAGAGTTGTTTTATTTTGCATTCCTCTAATCAGTAGTGACTTAGAGCAATTTTTCATATGACTACAGATAGCTTTAATTTCTTTATCTGAAAACTTCCTGTTCATATCCTTTAACCATTTATCAATTGAGGAATGACTTGCATTCTTATAAATCTGGCTCGGTTCTCTGTGTAATTAAGAAATGCGGCCTTTATCAGAGACACTGGCAATAAAAATTGTTTCCAAGCTTTCTGCTTTCCTTCTAATCTTACTTGCGTTAGCTTTGTTTGTGCAAAAACTTTAATTTCAACCTACCTTTTTAAACTAGTTATTTGATGATATTTTCCTTCATGTTTTCTACATTCTAGCCAAACTAGCTATTTCCTGAACCCCACATACTCTTTCATGCTTCTCTATCTGCACAAACCACATCCCACTGTCAGATGTGGGTTTTGGTGTTGCTTTTTTTTTCATTCTTTGCTATATTCTCTGGCTTGGGGAAGAGGGTTTGTTTTTGGAAATCTAAGTGCAATAAAAAACCAAGATATCCATTTTTATCTGTCTCTTCCTTCTCCTTCACCCGCCACATGCTATCAGTCACCAAATCCTGTCCATTCTCTCTGTGCAACATCTCATGGGTCTCATCCTCCATGTTCCCAGGGGTGCCCCCCACCCAGTACAGACCCTGTTTACTACTCTTCCCATTGACTGCAATCACCTCCTCATAGGCCTTCTCACCTCTTCTCCCTTTCTGGCTGCAATCCACCCATCATTTGGCTGGTAGAATAATCTTTCTTATGCTCAAATCTGATCATGCAATTCCTCTGCTCAGAATTCTGCAGGACCTCCCTGTTACATACTAAGCAAAGTTCAAATTTAATTGCCTGAAATTCCAGGCCTTCCCCAGTCTGGCTGCTCCTATTTCTATTCCACCTTACTTGTGATCACTTCCCTCCATACATTCTACACTCCATCCCCCACAGCATCTCTGCTCTCTCATAATTGTGTGTCTTGGCTCCAATGTCCTCCACTCCCCTCTCTCCATTGAATTCCTAGCAATCACTTAAACCCTAATTCAGTTGTTACTTCCTCTATAAAGCCATTCCCATGGCCCTGGTCAGTAATGAATGGCCTGCTTTTTCATAACTCACATAGGACTTCATTGGGACGTAGATTATAGTTATCTGTATAGGTGTCCTACCCCCTACTAGACTCTTAGCCTCACTGGGCAAACAGCATCTTATCTAAATGGTGTATCTTCTTCAGCACTGTACTCCAAACAGGTGGCAAATACACAACAAGTAATTTTAGCTTAGAAAGTGAATGGGATAAATTTACCCATCAAACGGAAATAGATAGCCGATTAAAAATCTGAATTCAACAATACATTGCTTTCAGGAAACACATAAAAAATGAGAGATACACACAAAGATAAAATAAAGGGCAAGAGCAGAATTTATTATGTAAAAAAGCAGGGGTAGTACTCATGATCTCAGACAAAGTTAAAGCTAAAACAGATTTAATCGAAAGAGAAAAATAGGGAAACTATACTATGTGTCAGCAATATTATTCAATATTGTTTAGACCATTTAAAATAATTAAACAGTATAAAATAGCTGAGAGTATGCCTGCCAAACAGACACAGGAACTATACCAACATAAACACAAAGCACTTTTTATACAAATAAAGTCAGATCTAAATAATTGAAGTAATATTTATTGTTCATGGGCAGGTAAAGCCAATATAATGTAAAATGACAATTTTACCTAACTAATCTATTTACTTAATGCCACCCCAATTAAATTACTAAAAAAAATCCTATTGAGTTAAAAAAATAATAACTGAGTTCATTTGGAAGAACAAAAGGTCAGGAACATCACAGAAACCAGGGGGGAAAGATGTAAAGGAAGCAGATTCAGTATTAACAGACCTTAAACTATATCATAAGGTGAGAGCATTGTTGAAGTATAAAATGCATAATTTGATTACTTTAAATTAAAATGTTCTTTTATAAATAAAACCTATGTAGCCAATAATAGAAGGAATACAGAAAATTGGGTGTATTAATGTATATGTGTACGTGTGTGTATGTTTATAGATATCTATCTATATGTATCTATATCTGTGCTTAACTGTAGCCTTCTTGGGGGCGGGTGGGAGGAAGGAAGGGGAAAAACTAAAGCAAAAAGTGTATGCCAGGGAACAAAAGAAAACCTACAAGAAAGCAAAACAAAGCTAGGCTTTCTTGAAATGGAAATATATTGTTTTATAATGAATCTTCTTATGTTTTGCTTGTATGCATAGCAATTTTTTTCATTTTTGTATTTAAATTTAAAATTAAAAAATGGTCAATAAAAAAACAGGTGACAAATAAGTACTCATTGAATACATTCAAGATTATTTGGGCCTCTTGAGATTTTGATTCTATTGACTTGGCCCTTACTACTAGCAGCTTAAAGCTGAAACAGACTTAGGTTGTGGCCTTGGAAATAATTTTGACTTTTCTTTTTAATACTGAATTTAATCTTCAAAAATCAGACATGCAAATAGCTTTGGAAAGTCATCACATCCATCAAAAACCTATTCAATAATCAAAATTGGCTTGGGTCTCACCTACAAGTGGGATCATAAATTTAAAGCTGGAAGAAACCTGAGTTGATATTTTAGTTCAGCCTTCTCACCTTGGTAAAAACTAAACTTTAGTTTTTCAATACCAAGCATTTCTCTCTCTCACCCTCTCCCCACTAGAGGGGAGAAAATAAAACTTTTGTTAACAAACATGCAAATTCCCATCTTGGCCATGTCCATAAACATGTCTCATTCTGCACCCTGAGGCCCATCTCTGGTCTCTTAGGAGGTAAGTATAGAAGACATGGCAACAGATTGGATAAGGGAGGCAAGAGAGAGTGAGGAGTCACAAGAAACACAGAGCTAGCAAGCAAGAATGACTGGGAGTCTGGTGATGCCCTCAACAGTAGTATGGAATTTGGGAAGGAGGAAAGGGTTTGGAAGAAAAGAAAATGAGTTCAGTTTCAGACATTCTGATTTTAAGATACCTATGAGACATCCATTTCCAAATACTAGAACAAAGCAAGTATAATGTAAGCAGCAGATTCTCAGTCTCCTGACTTCCAATCCAGCATGCTTTCCCCTGAGTCACTCGGCCTTTAACTGTGCTAGTCACCACCCATTCCCACCTCCTTCTACAGCTTCCTGAATGAAGACATAAACATACACCGGCAACAAAGATGCTCAGAGTTGCTGCCCAAATCGACCTTCCCATGAAGCTCAGAGAAGAATGTGAGAACAAGACTGCTAAGTTTCTTCTAGATTGAGTGCCAGACTGTAATTAACCCCATCGCCTTCTTCCTACCTTTGCTCTATCTTAGGGACCACACTGGTACTTATCTTTGTAGCTACAATAAATTTCTTTATGATCTTCCATGCAGAAGTGATAGCAATTCTTTCTAATCACTTCCTTAGTAAAGTATGAAAATCTTTATTGGGTTTAGTGCAATTCAGCAAGCTCCTACCATGTGCAAAGCACTGGGCTACCTACTAGGGATACAAAGAGAAAGGTAAGCAGCCCCTGCCCTCAAGGATCTTACATTCTACTGGCAGTGTGGGACCTCCCACACATACACAGAGATACAACATATACACAAACAGTAAATGCAGCACAAATGAACCCGACTGCAGGAAATCAGTGAGCCCAGCACATAGAAGGGAACATTTAAGTTGGACCTTGAAGCTCAGATCAGTTTTCAACAATATCATGAAAGACAGAAAAGAGGAGGTAATTCCTTCTAGACAGGGAATGGACAGAAACAAGAGATGGAGTGCTGCATTCAGAGAACTGTGGTGGGGGTGGAGACAAAGAACTAGAAGTACAGGTGGGAGCAAGATTGTGGTTAGTCTTGAATGCCTGACTACAGAGTTGGCATTTTATTTTAAGGCCAATAGGAAACCACATAAGGTTTTTGAAAAAAGGAGTGACATGGTCATTCCCAAGCTTTAAAGAAATTTTGGAAGCTATGTGAAAGATAGACCCAAGAAGGGAATAGGGAAGCCAATCATTAAACCCATTCTAAGGATGGAGAAGCAAAGGTGCAATGCACTTTAAAAAATCCTTTGTGGATAAACAACAGTGGAATAGAGAAGGAATTGGTCAAAGAACCATAATACTTAAAATGTGCTTTAAAGGCTTTCTTCTCCAGAACAGATTCTCAGCCCTCCCTTGGATGCTTGTATCTCAGTGCTTACAGAATACTGACACCTCAAGAAGTATTTTAGCCACATAAATGATGCAGGTGCTGACTCCCTGGAGTTCTGCATTATTGATACCAAGTGATGACCAAAATGTGGCCATGGATAGAAGAGACTTTTCAAAGATCGCCAATCCCCAAAAGGTCATTTATCCTGCTCAGGTGAGCTGTGGTGGTGCCTTCCCCACCTCCTAACCACCTCACCATTGCTCTTTTCCAACAGTTCAATCATGCTAATTATTGTTCATGTGGACATAAATTCAGCTTAAATAACATCCCCTTACTGTTCCCCCCCATCCCTGTCCCCCTCCCCTAGCTTGTCAGTGACCACTAGTGTGAACACTTGGTCCTATGAGTCTTAAGGATGAATGCACTCCATCATCACCAAACCCTTCCACACAAGCTTTTCCAAATGTCGAAATTAAATCCCACCTGCTGCCTTTTTAACCCATTCCCTTTGATCCTGTCCTTGGTTGATTGTTTGCAGGCATCCTGCTGTCCAACTGTCGATTCTGATATCAAATTGAATATGTTTCACCATGAAGAAGGAACTCTTAAATGTATTCCATTTTTTGGCTGGGAGGATAAAATTAAATGTGTCAAAGCCGTGTGGTGGCCATTTTTTCTTGCATATTATTATGCAGTTCCACTCAGATCTGATTTTTTTAAATGTTCACCTCTGTTTTCTACACAGACAGCTCCACTAGACCTTCCATCCTCCGCTCTGAGCCCCCCGCCAACCCTTATTTCAACTACATTGTGGAAACTTCAATTTAAGCATGCACGAAAGGCCAGACAATTCTGTTGCATTATGGCATGTAACCTTCAACAGAAATTTTTTCCTCTGAATACTATATTGCTGTATCCTGTTGACATTCGCCCTTGCTGTGCCCTTAGGACATCAGCCATACATTTATGAATTTTAAGGACTGTCCCTTCTCTCTGTCCCCTAGCAAAGAAAACAGTACGCTATGGGAAGCTATAACCATTTTTCTGCCTGAAAAGAGCACAGAACTTCGGGTCCATAACATAACCACTGAAGTTGCTGCCAGAAACAGCTTGCTCTCTGGCCTGGCTTTCTTCTCTGCTGAAGGATGGAGCACTGGGGAGCACAAGAGCTCCCAACCCATTTTTACATAGAGAGGGATAAACCATTATTATGGGGATCAGAGGGATGACTAGCATTTTTCTTTGCTTTTGTCTTCAGTTTCTACCTCTCTGTTAGAAGCTGGGAAATCTATGTGGCCCGGAATAGAGGTAGGCCCATTTGGCCATAGAACTTATCATTCTCAATTCATTGTCATCCTCTTTCCAGGAGCAATTGTGTGGTTTTTACTTTGGTGATTGTTAAGAGTTTGATTCTCCTTACTTAAGAGTTGGGTTGTATTCAGTTCTAGGTGAGAAGAAGACTGAGAAGTTGGAGAATGGTCTAGAGGTGAGCAACAAGTTTTCTCTGGGGGAGAATTAGTTAAAGGAATTGGGAATGTTCAGCCTGAAAACAAGAAGACCCGGGTGGATGGGGAGAATGATAGCAGTTTGCAAAGACTGAAAGGGCTGTCACAGAAAAGAATAAGACTTGTTCCGCTTTATGCCACAGGGCAGAATTTGGAGCAATGGGTAGAACTTAGGAAGAAGTGAATTGAGACTCAAGGAAACATGCCCTGACAATTAGAACCATTCCACTGTTTAATGGGCTGCTTTGGGAGGCAGTGAGTTTCCTGTGACTTGAAGTCTTTGATCAAAGCATGGAGGACTGCTGTCATAGATGTCACAGAGAGCAGTCTTCTTCAGATACACACTGAATCAGATTGATGTTGGAGAACTCAGAGATTTTGTGATTCATTTGGGCTTAAATGAATAAAGAGATACTCTAGCTAGCACTGGCAGAAATCTTAGGGAAAAATGATCAATCTTGGGAGTTATTTAACTTGTCAGGTATTTTAATAACCAAGTTCCTTGAGCATATTGTCTTTCATTATTATTATATTATATTCACAGAGTTTCATGCAATCTTGTATACGGAAAACAGGTTGCTAATCTGGGGCTGGTTAGTCATACTGCTCCTTGAGGGGTACAATGGCATTTTGGTTCCCCATTTCAGCACAATTCAAACCAGACTAACTTAATTTTCTTCTTTGACAGGGTTATTACCCCGGTAGATAGGAGGAATCCTGTAGACACAGCAAATAAAGATGTTAGCAAACATTTGACAAAGTCTCCTGATACGCTTGTCGACATGATAGAGAAATGTGAGCTGGAGACAATAATTAGGTGGCTTCATAACTGGTTGAACCGAGATTTCAAGCCAGAAGGGACGTCCGTGGTCATCTGGTAGACTGCCCTTCATTTTACAAAAGAAGAAACTGTGACCTAGACAAATTAAGTGATTTGGTAATACGGGCAGAGCTGGGATTTGAACCTAGTTTCACAGACCCTAGCTCCAGGACACGACAATTCACAGAGAGATGTTTTTGTGGTTTTGTCCTTGGCCCTATCAAAAATAATGCAATTTGGTTCCAGCCAATACGGTGGCCTGAAAAAATACATCGCTAGGAGCTAGGGCTGAAAAAAACAATATCTTCTTCCAGCCCCAAAATCTGAATTTCACACAAGATGGAATCGTGATAAAGGAGGAAGTGGGGGGGGGATGGCAAACATTGGATTAGCCTCACTCTTGTTTGAAATGGACAAAGATTGAACCCACGATTTGCTGTACAAATATGTCAAACTCAACAGAGAAACAAGTAGGGATGAGGGGAGAGAGGCTGAGAGAGATAATATTGGGGATGGAATAGGGGAATAGGTAAAACCAAAACAAAAGTATGGATCCTAAAGAAGGGAATAGGGCAAAGGGCTAGGGGAGGGGGTAAGGACTATAATTTAAAGTGGTATCCATCACCTGAGGAACATCTATAGAAATAGTAATATGTAGATGTAAAAGAATATTAGTGCACCTTAAAAATTACGAGATGACTACAGAGAATCCTGGGTAATATAAACAGGTGCAGAGGAAAGTGAGCAGAAACAGAACAATTTATGCAAGAATAACCGCCCTGAAAAGAAATGCAACTTTGCAATACTTGGGGACTGACTCTGATCAACGTGATGACCACCCACATGGACGTCCCCAGAGGACGAAGGAGGAGGCAAGTTACTCACTTCCTGACGGAGAATGAATGGATTCAACGTAAGGAAAGAGACATTTTTGGACATGACCATTGTGTGGATTCACTTTGCTTGACTATGCTTGTTAGTTCCAAAGGATTATTTTGCTTGTCTTTCTTTTTCTTGGTTTTTAATGGGAGGGGCATGGAGGCAGGAAATCACAAGAGTGATAACAAAAAAGAGAGATAAATATATTTAAATGCACAGAAGTTTGGAAGGAAGCAGGAGTATTTTGAAAGTTACTTGTGGATGTGTTTTTTTTATATCAAGCAGTTTGAAATAGATATTCACAGTTTCATATCCTATCCTCTTTTTGTTAAACTGCATATGTAGAAATGTTCTTTTTTGGTGATTAGGTCCAGAATAAAAAGTGAAATATCAAAAAATAATAATTCAATTTACAAAACCGTTTTTATTTCCAGGCTCCATGCTAGGAATGCCCCTACAAAGGCCTTGCCAGTTTTACAAATGACTTGACAGAAGACATAGATGGCACACTTGTCAAATTTGTAGACTTCATGACTCTAAAAGGATCATTAACAGATTGGATGACAGAATCAGGATTTCAAAAGGTCTCAACTGGCTAGAACTCTGGACTGAATCTATCCAGGTGAAATTTCACACAGACAAATATAAAGTCTTGCAATAAGCTTTGAGGATAATAAAATAGTCAGTTACAGGGTGAGGAGGAATAGAGAATAACAGTTCAGATGAAGAAGACCACAGGTTTTCCAAGACGCTCAATGAGTTACTAATGTGGTTTGTTGTTCAGTTGTGTCCAAGTCTTCATGACTCCATGGGATTTTCAACTGGCTTGTCACTTCCTTCTCTAGCTCATTTTACACATGAGAAAACTGAGTCAAACAGGGTTAAGTGACTTGCCCAACGTCACATAGCTAGGAAGTATCTGAGGCTACATTTGAACCCAGGGAGATGAGTCTTCCTGACTCCAGGCCTGGTGCTCTAACCACTGCAGCACCATCTAGCTGTCCAATGATGCTAATATGATTTTTGTTTTGGTCTGGACCTGTGATTTCATAACCATATCGACTTCTCCATGAGAAAGTAACTTCTCCCGAAGCACACTGGCTGCACCTTCTAGTCTTCAGGAGTTGCCTGCGGCACTGAGACATCAATAACTTAGCCAGTATCACACAGCCAGTATGTGGCCCAGCTGAGGCTAGAAGCCAGGTCTGCTCATCTCTCTACCTCAGGCCAGCTTTCTCTCCACTGTGCTGTGCTGTCTCACCAACAGGAACTTCCATAGCATTTACAGAAATTGGGTGCCCAGAATGAAGGATGCAATATTCGTACTAGTCTCTTTCAGGCAATACACATCCTGAGTACTGGGTTAAGTTCTGTGTATTACTATAGTTATATATAAGTTATATATATAGGAGGGATATTCACAAAATGGAGTGGCAACCCAAATGACAAGGGGATTTAAAACCACATTTTAGTGATGTTTATCCTAGAGAGAGGAAGAGATAGGGAAGGCCAGAGAGTGGTCATCAAATATTTGGAGGGCTGTAATATGGAAGAAGGATAAAACTTATTTTATGTGCTTCTAGAGAAAAGAACTAGGCCCGATGCCTAAAAGTTACAAGAAGACAGATATGGGCTCGATATAAAGAGAACTTGCTAGCAATTCAAGCTGTCCCATAATGGAAAGAGCAGCCTCATAAGGCAGTGAGTTCCATCATTGGAAGTGTTCTAATAGTAGCTGGATGAACCCCTTGTGGGCCATATCATGGACGGGATTCATGCTTCTAATATGCTGGAGAACTGGATGACCTCGAAAGTGCCACCCAGTTCTAAGATCCTATGATTCAGCCTGGCAGCACAAATCATTGGGTGTGTTATTCTTCTCCCTGGAGGCCCCTTCAGATAAGAGAAGCATCTCCGAAAGGCACCTGCCGAGTTATATATAGCCAGCTGGATCATTGCTACGGTAGGGGGTATTTGAGAAGAGGCATTGAAAGAAGGGAGGAGGGTATAACAAAGTAATAATGGAGAACGTGTTGGGGGGAGCTTGAAAGATAGCCCTCTAAGCCCCAGGGACCTATGGTAGCCAAAGAAAAACACCTTTTGTGACACTGTATAAAGAATGAATTGATTTGCTGTCCTGATCCCAGAGCTGTATGCATTTGCCAGACAGTCCAAGGTTCATATGAGCAGGGATTTTGAGCTGAAAAGGCCCTAAGAAATCATTTCATTTGTTCTGGCATTTACAGATGAGGATATTGATGGCCAAGAAGGTTAAGCAATTTGCCCAAGGTCACAGAAAGTAGGAGAACCCAGATTCAAACTCAGGTCCTTGGACTCTTACAGTTTCTTCCCAGGGTGGCAAAATTCTCTTTGTCATCATAGTTAACAGATGGAGAGAGGTAAAAAAGAAGACACATATGAACCAAGCCTCTCCCACCATTGGCTGCCACTAAGTACAGATTGCTAGTTTCGGGTCTGCTCAACAGAGACATTCATTCCATAGAAAAGCCTTGGATCTTGTTTTTTTGCACCAACCAGAATTCTGTCACAATACCTAAGTGGCAAAGAGGACCTATGTGTGCTCTCAATATAACCTTGAATCCTGGGGTTATAAAACATGAACCACAGACAGGACACACAGCACTTTGGAGGACTTGGCTGTGGTGTTGAATGTAGACTGCAGGCAGCACTGCCATACCTTTTCCTGTCACTCAGGAGACATCTAATGAGGATGAAGCCGGGGCATAGTTAGTCTCCGGGTCCTGGTTAATAGCCCCTTAAAACTTGGGAAGACCAAAGAACTAGGAAGTAGCCAGTCTACTCACAAGACAGGTAGCATCTATGCATTTGTGCATCAAAACTACATCCATGCTAAAGACAACAAAACCCTGGCAGTCCCAGACCTCAGCATGGCATGGCACACCATGCAGAAGCACTAGTATGTGTTCTGATGCCCTCTCCAGGCTTGCCTCCTTCTCCATTCAGGTCCCTAAATGGCTAGCTCTCATTTGCCTGGATCATTACAGGGTTAAGTAAAAGATGCAAAAGGAGGAGAAAAAGGCAACTTCACTCTGAAACTCCTACATCTACCCTCTCCCTCTTTGAGAATGAAGAGTGTGCCAGTTTCTGGAATGCAACTGCCAAGCAGACCACGTGGCTGTGCTTTTTCCTACTTGATGTAGAATTAGTCCAAGAGGTTTCTAAGCTCTCAGATCCCTCAGATTGAACAGGGAGGTAATTATTTTTGTTTGGTTTGGTTTTGGCTTTTGGCCTTAACTGCATTTAGCAAAGGAGGCAATATTGGATGCAAGGATGCCTTATTTTAAGGGTTGGCTATAAAGGAGGTATAAAGAGCTAATACTATATTGATAAGCCTGCTACAGAGAGTGTATGGCAACATATGACTCCTTACAAATAGCTTACAATATATTTATAGCACAGAAGGTAAAAGGCATCAGTGTACCTTGGAAATACATTTCTTACAAATGAAAATGTGTATGTTTCATTAGAAATGACTTAAATATATTCAAGCAGACTGTTTCTAATGAAATGAAGAATTCATTCTTTGGCAGTGACTGTTGACCAGCAATAAGCACAATAAATCACTTGTGTTCAAATCCTAAGATATGAACGTGTTGTTTCAAATAAATCTACTTAATAAGCCATTTTTTGGAAACTACAACCCTATACTAGGACAGGAAATCTTTTGTACAGAAAAAAAAGTTTTCTGGAGGCCATTAAATTCACTTGTCCCTGGTCCCACTCACCCAAATTTATTGATCACATCTCCCAACACTGAAACAGAATGATGGTTTCCCACCATGTACTACTCTTTCTTTCCCATACTCCATCTCCAAACCTGCATTTTCTCTTAGATATAAAACTATATGAAGGCCTGCTTTCAAAAGTCTGTGTGTTAAAGATGAGGAATTGCCTACAGAGCTATGTGATCCATTCTCAGAGTATCATCTATTACCAAGCTTTCCTCTTGGCCCTTCTCAGCAACTACTGAATTCCCTCAAATTCTGGTGCAAACTTTGGGAAGTTCCTATATTTCTATTAGCCTGTTTGCAAAGGTGGTCATCAATGAGTGTAGCTTAGAGCAGGACTTCTTAAACTTTTTTCCACTCAAGACCCCTTCCATGCTTCTTAAACTGTGGGTTGTGACTCCACATGGGGTTTCGAGCCACAGTTTAAGAAGTGCTAGCTCAGAGCAAGAGAGACCCAAAGGCTAAAAGGAGATCTACCGTGTTACCACACCACATAACACTTAAAAACCAATGTATACATACTATCATTAAACCAGAGTTTTCAAAACCAACATGGCAGAGAGATGGTGTGGTTTTTTTTTAAGAAGTCAGGTGTGGAATGTGCAATTGGAAAGTAGCAATATTTGGCCTCTCGGCCACACAAAGAGGCAACAGCTAGCCTAGATTCTCAGGGGGTGGAGTCATTCATCATTCCACAAGAAATTCTGCCATTGTTTTTCCTTCATTATGCTTAAGATTTCAGAATACATTTGGTCTGTCCTCTTCCCAGACCCCACACTCAGATATTAGGCCTTTCTTGCATGTTAGCTTTTGGCCAGCTGCATCACACTGTGGACTTGCGTTGTGCTTTCAAGCCACTAAAACTGCCGCTAATTCTCAGACAAAGCATGTCTAGCTCTGCCTCCTTCATCTTATATTTGCAAAGGTGATCTTAATAGCTATCATTTTTATGGAGCTTTGAGCATTACAAAGTGCTTTGTGTGAATTATCCCATTTGATCCTCACAGCAACCCTATTAGGTAGGTTCTATTATTATCCTCATTTTAGAAATGAGGAAACTGAGCCTGGGAGATGTTAAGTGGCTTGCCCAAGGTTGTACAACTAAGTATCTGAGGTGGAGTTTGAGCTCGGGTCTTCCTTACTCCAAGCCCAGTACTCAATCCATTGTCTGCACAGATCTAGAAAATGCACCAGGGTGAATTCTGATTGGGAAGGCCAACAAAAAGCCACAGTGAGTCATTTTTCAAGCCTAGAGTAGCTTAGGGACACAGACAGGTCTGTAGACACTGGGGATAGGATTTGGCCTGTGTGGCCAAGACAAGATAGGAAGCTCCAGGACAGAACGAGATGCCAATGGATCCCTGTGCTAGCACAGGATGTAGGAACATGTGCCTTCTGGCAGCTCCATTGCTCACTACCCAGTTCTAGGGCACAGATCCAGGGCAGAGAGGAGTGTTCATGAGCATAAGCCCTAGCAAGGGCCAAAGCAAGTCTCAGAAGCAAAATGTAGCTATGTGGCACTGATCCCAGGAGCAGAGCAGAGACTCAGTTGTCACCTCCAGCCCAGCATGGAAGTCTGCTATGGAACAAGCAGAGCAGAAGTCACAGGCCAAAGGGGAGCAAGCAGTTCAGTCTCTTTCAACCCACAGGACATCCCAGCAGGCTGAGTGGCTGAGTCCACCAACAATCTACTGAAATGCCCAACTGAAGAGCAAGCCAAGAGACCCAAAGCTGGGCCAGGAACTTGCAAAGCTCAAACCAGGAAGGCAGGGAGCAGACCTCAGCCTGGATCACACCAGTTTGGGAACACTGAAAGCTTACAGGCCCCCAGACTGAGATGTCAAAGCAGAATAAGGACTTGATAGGACAGAAGCTCAGGCTAGACATACCTCCTAGAAGTGGCAAACCACTAACATTAGCCATTAACATTAAGTCTAAAGTCAAGAATTAGGCTGGAAGAATGAGCAAGCAAACAAACAACAACAAAAAGAATCCCACCGCAAAGAATTATTATGGTGACAGGGAAGCTCAAAACATAAACCAAGAAGAGAATGACTTGAAAACATCTATCAGCAAAGGCTTGAAGAAAAATGTAACTTGGACCCAAGTCCGATAAGAATTACTAGAAGAGCTAATGCAAGTGTTTAAAAAAGAAAAGAGATAAAAATGATTTCTTAAATCAAAGGAAAGCAGAAAAGAAGAACTAGGGAAGAGAGACATAAAGAGAGAATTACCATCTTGGAAAAAGAGACATAAAACCTTACCCCACAAAATAACACCCTGAAAATTAGAATTAGCCAAGAGGAAGCTAATAACTCCATGAGAGATCAAGAAATAATAAAACAAAGTCAAAATATTGAAAAATAGAAGAAAATGTGAACTATCTCATATGAAAAACAACTCACCTAGAAAACAGATCAAGAAGAGATACGTTAAGAACCACTGGGCTACATGAAAGCTGTTAACAAAAAACTAATCTAGACATTGTAAGAAATCATAAAAGAAAACTATGTGGGTATCTTGTAACTAGAAAGCAAAGTGAAATTGAAAGAAATGACCAGCTACTTAGTAAAAGAAAGACCAAAATGAAAACTCCCAGGGATTTTAAAGCCCAAATCAAGAGCTGCAAGGTCAAAGAAAAAAATACTGCAAGCAACCAGAAAGGAAGAATTCAAGTTCTTGGCTCTGGGGGTGGGGGCAAGAGTTGGGATGGAACCAAGATGGAGGGGTATATTGAGCATTTTTGCCAAGCTCTCCCAATTCATCCCTCAAAACAACTTCTAAAAAAGTGTCAAACTGAATTTAGAGTGGGAAACCCAACAAAAAAGTTACAATGAGTCACTTTTCCAGCCAGGGACAGCTTAGGAAGACAGAAAGAGATCTGTAGATACTAGGGTGAGAGTTGGCCAGGAGTGCAGCACAGTGGAGTAGCAGGAGTAGCAATCATGATCTCAGATATAATCTGCAAAAGGCAGTTGTCAGCATTCCTAGCCACACAGGACACAAATCTCTCCATGTGCATCTTCCTTTTGTCTCTATCAAGCTTAAGGTGATTCTGGCTGGTCCTAGGATACTTAACTGAGTTATTCTGCTTCCTTGTCCATAATGCTTTCATCAAATTAAACTTTTCAATTTGCATTCACACTAAATGTGAGCCTTTAGTTTCCAATTAAGTCTTAGAAGGCCTAAATGTAAATGAGTTAAAGGCCTTGGCAAGAAGCTGAGGAGATTTTGGAAGTGATAAGGGCCCTCTGAAATCCCATTAGGCCAGTTTATAAGGCCAGGTCCTGAATGTAAACATGATTTACTAATTTAAGGAGAAGAGAAAAAGGAGGAATGGAGGGGGAGAGATTAGTCTGAAAGGATTATGGGTGGCCTATTACTCTGGGTGTAAGCCAGTAGCTCCTACTTGTAGGGATCTATTCACAGGAGTTCCTGGAGTAGAAAAGCTTTCCTAATCAGCTACTTTAGGGAGCTCCAATCTATTGAACATCCCCTCCCCCTACTCTTTGCCCAAGGATAAATTTGCCCATTCCTAACTCTCCCTGATAGTTAATCCAACCCCTTTCCTTTCTTCCTCATCTAAAGCCCCCAGATGAATCATTTATGTTTTCTTGGACATTTGAGTTATTTTTTTCTCAGTATTTAAAATTTCCATATGACAACCTTTATCTTATATCCGGGAACACAGCTCTCTGCCTACCATATTACTTCTTCCTCCGGGAATGAAGTTTCTGACAAAGAAGTCTATCATTGGAATGCATCCTTTTGGTAAAGAGAGGTGTGACCTTTCTCTAGGCCCAAAGGCCTACAACATAGATGCTTCTCTATGCAGAGTATATATGTTTTTAGAAACAGAGGCAAAACTAGAAATTCTGGTGCCTAGGTAGAAAGGTGGATAGTCATGTTATGTAACAAGTGAGGGGGTGGGGAAATGTGAAATGAACAGACCTCCTGATTCTATAGTGTGAGCAATCCCCAGGAAGAGAGGGGAGACTGGAGATAGTTTGCTTCTATCAGGTAAAATCCTACAAGAAAACTCCCTAGAGAAGGTAGAGTGTGGGGAGGGCAGCAGATATCAGGCTGTTGACTCAGTGGGGAGAGGCCAGGAGACCACGAGGGTTCCATTCTTTTGGTAAGCTCCATTCTGTGCTTAGCTAGTCAGGACTGACTAACCAGGCCCTGCCATCTCCCACAAGTCTTCCCTTGACAGGGACAAAGGTTCTGTGGTGCTCTGCTCATGTCTGAGCCTTCCCTCTCAAAGCCAGCAGCCCTTCATGCCGTCTTGTTTTCTGACTCAAAATATTCAAAACCAGGTTTTTGAATTTCAGATTCAGGAAGAAGTTAGAAAGCTGAAGCGAATCTTCAGCTTTCTAACATTAATTAACACAGCAGCCGGTCTGGTGTGTTGGGCTGCACAAAGGATGAGAAAACTAAAGGTGGCACAACCAGCAAATCCATGGCTCCAGTGTGTATGTGTGTGTGTGTGTGTGTGTGTGTGTGTGTGTTGGGGGGGGTGCAGTTCAGGGGGTTGCTATTTACCTGCATCCTGGAAGTTCCCCAAGTATGTAAATTGCCCACAATTTTTCAACAATTTTAGCTTTGAAAGATTGGTTAATGTCGGCTCAATGTTGGCAGCACTGCAGCTGCCGGGGTTTCACAGCCAACCTTCCAAAGAAGCCAGGAGAGCACAAGCAGAGAAATCTGCGAACTCTCTGTCCTCCAGGCTGACCATCTGTGTATGGCCACGAGCCTCAAAGTCATGCAGCTGTGCTGGGAAGGCCCTGTGGAGGAAGGTCCGAAAGTTCTAGCTGCCGGTGATGCCTCCAGGAGGCTGGGGAGCCCTTGGCGGGGCAACGGCTGCGTCTCTGCAGTGCACCCCTACAGCCCGGACACAACAGTGAGCAGCTGGGCATGGAGGTATCCTCAACATCCACCTGCATTGAGCCAATGATCAGTTTGCAGGTGGAAAGCCAGAGCACAGGCTCAGGAGGGAGCATTTGGTTTCTGCAATTTGAGGCAGCATTTTTAAAATGTCACGGAGCACAGCAATAATAACCTGCCTTGTTTTCTGCATTCACAGGGAAGGTAGCTTAAACTTCCGTTTCATCTCAAAATTCACAGGAAAAAAAGAAGCAATCCCCTAATCCGCCCCCATATGCACTCTTAACATGCAAGAGAAAATAAAGTATAAAAACCCCAAATTGGCATTTCGAAGCCCCTGGCAATTGGCAGACATTTAACTAAAAGCAGCATCCACTGCGGGGGAGACTGCCATGGTGGGGCTTGCTCCATGAAGACTGAACCATTAACGAAGTTGTGTTGGAAGTGAATCCTCTCCCGGTTTCTAGCAGGAACAAAATTTCACTGAAAACCTGAACTCCCCACCCAAACTCCATTAGACAAACGTATCAGCTGGGGAGGATGGGGCTCTTCCCTAAACATCTGTGTAGATCTAGAACCAGTAGGTTGGTTTCCCCTACATGACATTTCCAGGTAGATTTTATTTTCAGAATGAAAGCTACTGGGCTATGGAAGATCACGAAGAAAAGAGGCAGAAACTAAGACTAGATATGCAGCTTGGAGAATACCCCTTTCAAAATAACTAGAGCTGCCAATTTAAAACTATGGGCTGGGAGTTCATCAGACAAGGAAGCCCTTAAGGAGGGGGAGAGGAGGATAGAAGGGGGTGGACCAAACCCCAAGTGTCCCCTTCTGCATGAGGACTTTCCTCCCCAGCCCCAACAGTCTTTGTCCAGGGCCCTCTCCCCAACTTTTTCTACCATAGGTTCAATAGTCATTGCTACTGTAATGTCTCCCAGGTGATCTATCCAGCCCTAGTCTGTCCCCTGAGCTCTAGCCCCTGGTCGCTAACTGCCTTCTGGACATCTCAAACTGGAAGTTTGATCAGCATCTCAAACTCACTGTGATGACAGAACTCATTGTCTTCCCCTGCCTCCCCACCCCAAACTTTCTGCTCCTGTGAACTGGACACTGGCATCTTTCCAGTCACCCGGGTCTGTAACTCCTTATTCCCTCTCGCGGCTCTTAGAGTAGGGGACCACCATTAGACCAGCACGTTTCTGGGGCCCTGGCTGTATTTACTCCTTTTCTAAGTAGGCAAATAAGTGGTGATCTCAAGATGGAGGTGTTGAAGCTTGGGGCAAACCTGTGAGTTCTATAGGTCCAGAGATCCTGGGTCCACTGAGTGAACTTGCCTGGTAGCAAGGGGAATTTCTTCAACAGAGAAGATGATTGTGGACAAAAGGAGGTGACCAAGCACTTGCCAAAAGATGAGGATTTTGAAGAAGACTGTTCAGAGTCAAGGTGAAATGTAAAATGATTAATCAGCAACGCTGTTTTATGTTCTAACGAAACCTAAGTAGCAACAGATTGGGACAGTCATTACAAGTTACTGAATCCCCTTGGAAGTAGTTCTGGTAACGTCCTTTGAACTGGTCATCCTTTCAACTGAACAAAAAATTTATGTTCATTCTTTCTATTCATGGAGCCACAAGCGTTTGTGTTTCCCTAAAACTCCTAGGATGTGATGCTAGATTTTGGAAACTTGAACTATATATGCTCTAAAGTGCAACACAAACAGAAGAGATTGGAAGTTTCTAGATGTCACCAAGACAGCGACCAAAGGATGACCATCCCTAGTATCCATGTTGCTGTGTGAAGTGATGCAGTCAGATATACAGTCTTCTTCTGGGCATCCCATCCAAAGTCTCACTGTACAGAGTCCCTCCTCAGTGTGCTGCTCTGGCCCAGCTGTGGAACACTAAGAACACATGGAAATACCCTTCGGTCTGTCCTCCTTCCCCAAGAATAGGACTCTAAGCCCCAGGCCCAGCCCATTACCCAACTCTGGGGTCCCAGCCACACAGCTGCCAGCTCACTCCTGCTCCCTGTATCTCACACAGCCTCAAGCCCTGGCCCAGTCCATGTGCTAGAAGGTTCTATATGGGCCTTCCTGGCCAGAGCCCTCCCCCTCCCCAGTGCCTACATGGCTTTTTCTTGTCTCTCTGCGTTGATATGACCTGGAAAAATGATCCAATGTAATTTCTCCTTGGATTTTCCACTCAGCAGACAATCTGGGGCTCTCGCTCCATCTTTCTGGAAGCGGCTGTGGTAGAGAAGTCTAACCTGTCTTTGCCCATCCAGCTCAATCTACTTATTTTCCTAAGGAGGAAATAGCATCATATGGCAAGTTCGCAGAAAAGCCACAACTAAAACTCTTCAGGTCCAGGGTCCTTTCTACCAGGTGCTTTGGCCTGGTGATGAGCAGGTATGGAGGCCCCCAAAGACAACAACATTCCAAAATAGTCAAGGAAATGGCCTAAGCCTAATATTTGGAAAAGCTTTCCAGCCACACTGATTTCACTACCTTGCTGGACGCTGAACACCTCAATGCCCCTTAACAAGGCCTAACATTACCAGATGAAGCACAGTGCAGCCCTTCCTCAAGAGAATATAAGAAAAAGCAGCACTTGGAGGCTCTTTTAAGGTTTTCCAAATGACCAACAAGGATTTTATTCTTGAGCTTTACAATTTAAAATGTTTTTTGTCTCGATACAGTAGATACTGCCCAAGCCTCTGTGGCTGTTAGATCATTGATCAAAGTCAAGGCATTTCAAGAGCAACCCTTGCAAACATCTAGGAGCACATGGCTGACAAGCTTCTCTTATGAAATGAGAACTGTCTCAAAGAATGACTTCTAATCTCATGGGCAGTTTAATGGGATAAGGGGGGTCTGAAGAAGAAGAGCTAGATTGGGAATCAACGGTTAGCTATAAACAAGAAAACCTAAGCAGATCCATCACCCTTTCCACTGGCCCCTATTGCCTCCCACACCCCTGGCCCCACAAGTTTCTCATCTGTAAATGGAAAATGGGTACTGTTTGATTAGATGACTTTATTGCCCTAGCTAGAAGCAAGAATATTTTTGCCTTGGGAAAAAAAAGTTGACGACAGTGTGTCTTTCCAGCCATACTGATTTCTACCTTTCCAACTAAAAGTATAATCAGAACAACAAGGAGGACACTCCAATGTTCAACCCTGATGAAGGTGTCAGAGGAGCCAGGCCCCACTAGAGGAGCATCCCAGTGACCAGATCCCAGGAAACGTTTGGCCCAAGTATTTCATAGTGGTACCAGGGATGGCAGAGTAAGGCCAGCTATTGTTACAAGGAAGAAGTGTGCACTGTCCCCTCTGCATGCCGGAGTCTGCCCTGTGACAGTTCCTGAAGTGTCTGATACCCTTCCAAAGAGAATCGGACAATACCATCATCACCGAGCCAGAATCATCTATGCCTGAGCTCCCTGTTGATTGTAAATGACCTACCTTTAGAATCCCACTCTTAGGTTTCCAAGGAGTTATTCCACATCCTGGAACAGCAGCTTAAGAAATGAGACACATGCCTACAGGTTTAACTACATACATGTTCTCTCTGTTTTCTTCCAGCTTGCTGATACTTGGACTGTGAAACATGAATAGTTTCTTTCATTCATTCAATCAATAAATATTTACAGAATACCTACTTTGTGCCAGGAATCATGGAGGGTACAGAGATAAATAAGGAACAGGTCCTGCCCTCATAGAGCTGATGATCTTACACAGGAAACAAGAAAGGAACATAAATAATTCTAATTCAGCATAGAGTGCAGAAGAGAGATATGAAGAAAATTAAAATAATATATAAAATGGAAGAATTTCTTACTTCTCAGTAGCAGAAAAGGTCAGGTGCTATCTTTTTCATGAAGTACATCTTTGGGATTCCTTTAAGACTTAAGTCTCATTCTAAATAATAAATTAATCTCTTGCATGAAAAGCTTAGACCTCGGAATGCAACACCCTTGAGGTTATGATTTCTGGCCTTGCTAAGAGAGCAACAAATCAAAGCATCTTCTCCAACATAAAGGGGGCTCCTACTGTGTTCAGTCAACAGGGCACTTCCAACTTGTAACTCCTTAAAAACAACCTGCTCCAACAAGTCTGACAGTTACAGATGTGAAAAATATACTCAACCTGTCCATCCTATGCTGTTCTCTATATCCCAACCAGTTGGCATGAAAACAAACAATAATGATGAATCCAAGGCATTAATGGGTTCTCTAGTTGAATATTCAAATAACACACTGAGAAAGAATTTTTGCTCAAAATACTCCTACTTTCATTTTCTCTTTCCATGACAGCTAAACATTGACCAGCAAAGAGTGTGTAGCAACAAACCATCAGGAGATTCATAAATCTCTACCTGGGTGACTGCTAGGACAGCATGAAACTTTGTTCTGAACATGGTACATGGCACATTATGTCTTTCTGGGAAAGTAGAAACAAACAGCTCTGTCAAGAAGACGGAACAAAAGTAGGCGACAGATAGATTACCTGATAGTGAAGATCAAAAGAAAGACTCAAGACCACATGCAAAGATAAAGAAATTCAATATGGTTCAAGATATTTTGCCATCCAAAAGCGTGATGTTTGCTCTGGGTTTTGTCCAGTTCTTCCTATTAATCCCTGCCTGTCCCTTTCTATGAAACTATGGGCATCCCTCCTACTAATGATTGTATCATCTGTCCTTCCTATGCTAACCATCTATCCTCCCACAATGAAGGTGAAGCTCCAACTATCAGGGCCCTGGTTCATCACCTCTCACCTGGACTATTACCACAGCCTCCTAATTGGTCTCCCTGCCTAAGTCTCTCTTCTCCCCAAACCACTTTCCACCCAGTGGTCCAAGCCATCTTCTGATCACAGGTTCTGCTCATGCCATTCTCCTGTCTGAATGAATGGCCCCTTCAGTGGTGCCTTATGGCTTTGGTACTTTGATATTTGTATTTGGTGACAGGAACAAATACAAACTTTACAGCCTGGCATATCCGGCCTTCACTGTCTGGTTCTCATCTCCCTTTACAGCCTTAGCTCACGTTGTCCTCCTTCCTGACCTCAACATTCTTGCCATACTGAACTCGCCTGTTCTCCAAACCAGATTCATAATTTCCCAACCTGCCCTTGGGCTTAGAATGCCTATCCTTTGCCTTATTCCTGCATATGTGAACCCTCGTTTTCCTTTGAGGCCCAATTCAGGTGCTACTTTCACTGTGACCTCCCCACAGTTATTAGTGGTTGCTTCCTCCATAGACTATCTGACCTCAATCCTGGTTTCAGCTACTTACTACCATGTGACCTTGGGCAAAGTCACTTAATGTGCCTAAGCCTCAGTTTCCTTCTCTGTAAAGTGGGGAGCTTGAATCAGATGCCCTCTAGGGTTCCTTCCAGACTTATGCTTCCTTCCATAAATCTCCAATCCTCAAACTTCCTGACCTCAACCTCCAAGCCTTTCTGCATCCTAAGTAACTGCTTTAGCTTAGACTAGAAGAGAAAAGAAGTCAAAATAGGAGACTAACTGAGCATAGACACCAGATGAGAGTGACACATAGTTAATTGGATATAATCATTGAGTTTCATGCAACAAGTATCTAATGAGCAACTCTGCGGGTAATGACACTGCACAGTGGATGACATGACCCCTGTCTTCAGGGGCACGGATGGGCTGGCAGCATTGAGGAAATCTGCATGGGAGACAAGTGGCTTTGGAGGCTGAGGAGAAAGGATCACTATAGCTACCATCTCTGTAGGGCTTTAAGAGCATGTGTAAATCTGAGTCTAACAAACATCCTATGAGGCAGATACTGCAGGCACAATGATCCCTGTTTAAAAGATGAGGAAACTGAGGCAAGTTACTTGCCCAGAGTCACATAGCCAAGAAGTGGCAGGGATGTTAATTCAAACTCAGGCCTTTCCCAACTCCAAGTCTGACATGAAGGGATCTTGGATGAGGAGAATGGTAGGAGACCACATGGGGCTTCAGTGAGAAATGAGCTGGCTGGATAAGATTAAGCCAAACTTCGGAAACCTCTGAATTCCAAGTGGAAGATCTAGACTTGGCTCTTTACCGAGAAAGGATAAAAGGAGCCACTTGCGGTTCTTGAATTTACTAGTACCATGGAAAAGAATCAGTGCTTTACAAAGCCTCTTAGTTAGGGAGCAGCATAGAAGCTGCATCAGAGGAGGGTGAGGCTACACGGATCTATGTTATATCTGGTTCTATGACCTCTCTCCTGAATAAGTCCATGTGACAACTCAGTCCATCAGGAAGGTACACATGCCATCAACCAGCCTCCATCCTTTCCAGGCTACCCAGATCACCCCACACCTTGAGGGTCTCAGGTATCTGTGGAAAGCAGAAAGAAGGGGAATGCCCAGCAGTCTGGCCTGGATGGGAAAGAGTACAATGACATCTTTGAAGGCTTTGTCTGGGACAAGTTGAAGCCCAGAGGGTCTTGAATCCCATTCTCCAAGCAATGTTGTTGTTGTTGTTGTTGTTGTTGTGTGTGTGTGTACCCATGCGCACGCACGCACACAACTAATTAGTCTGTTATTTCTTTTCTCTCCTTAGATCCTCCTCCCAATTTATTTTAATTAAATAGACTGGCCTGTCATCCATGAGGCAGAGTGGCCTAGAGCCAGCTGTGTAGCTCTGGTGCCTGCAGGCTGGCAAGAGCTGGGGAGGGGAGGGGAGAGACCTGGCTCAGGCTCTGAATCTAGTGAAGAGAGGATTATTTCTTGGGGATGGTGAAATAGCTCTCCCTTTCCACCATGCCGTCTGGATGCACAGAGCTCACTGGCACCACTAAGCAGCTTCCTAGGCATTCTCTAAGCTAGAGAAAATCCCTTTTTCCTCCACTGGCTGTTCAGTCCCCTATTCTCTCCTCAGGCTGGGGTTCTTGAGAGCAAAGGCCATTGGCTGGGACCCTGATAGCACAGATGGTGACTCCTACCTAAAGTTTATTAGTTCCAGCTCCAGAGAAGAAAGAAAACAAGTGGTTTTCCCTGCTATTCCTCAAGCCATCTCCTTTCATCACATCACAGTCAACTTCAGACCTCTGCCTGAAAACAGCTGGGCCTGTAAGATTCTATCAGCACCTGCACATCCCTTCATATAGCTAAGCACACACCTTCCCAGGAAGCCTCCCCGGGCTGGTTTCAAGAGATGACAGACAGAGCCCTCCAAGAAGCCTCCCTGGCCCGTGAGGAACCAACCAAGGAGACCAACACATTAGCCAAAGGTTGGCATCAGCCCTGAGCTTTGGTCTTGAAGTGCTGAGCAAACCAAGGATGGGGCTAACGGGTACAAAGTGATTAATGATTTCAGCCCAACTTCTAGATTCCCACAGCTCAATGGAGCTGCCTTTAAAGAGAAGTCAAAATATGCTGGCCAAAAGCCCGGGTCCGGCCTGGAATCTGAGGCCCGACTCTCGAGTGGCTCTGTGGGTACAGCTGCCTACAGCCAACCAGGGCGGTAGAGAGAGTGGTTATGCATACATGGTGCCCACTCTGACTTACAGGAACACCACAATTCACTGGACTTCAACCAAGTGTTGGCGATGTTCCACTTTCTGGAGCAAACCAACAGCCACAACTTTCAGGAGATGTCCAGAGATTTGTAGATATTCAAACCCAATATCATCCATAGCCAAAGAACCTTTGACCTAGAAATAACCTTTATGGTCTCATACAATTCCTTCATTTGCCAGAGGAGGGAACCAACATCCAGAAAGGAGGAATGGCTTCCTCCAAGTCTTGCAGAGAATAAGTGCCAAAGGGAGAAGTGGCCCTAGGAAGCATGGCTTTGGACTCCAGAAAGGGAAGCCTGCTGTGTAGACAGAGCAGGCAGCTATCGACAAAGGGATGTGAGGATGCCAGGCTACAGAGAGTTGCCCCATTGCCATCATTCTCTAATAAGCAAGAACAAAATAATAACAGCAAGAATGTTTAATGCGCTAACAATTCAGAACGGAACAAGGCAAAAGTAAAATTGCAGCCGCCCCTGGCCATCTTTTTATGAAGGAATTAAGGGGAAAAACCCTCATTGTACAATTCAAACATTGGACTATGGGTCTTTAAACAACTAGAGTAAAACCTGGTTGAATTCAGCATTTGGAGTGAGTCTGAGCTGGGAGACAGAAATAAAGGAGGAAGCAGCTCATTCTTCTCCAATCCCCCTCATTGGCCATGGCATCTATTAGCACTTATCCAGAGGTAGACGCCCCATCCAGGAGTTCAGAGAATTTGAGACACAGTTGAGGGAGCAGAGATACAAGCACACATTCCAGATGGACATGGATACAGAAAGGCAGGCACTTGGGGGAGGACTTCAGAGAAAGCTTGACATGGCAACTGAGAGGTGAGAGTCAAATCTATGGAGAGGAAAGATATTGAACCAAAGGGCCACCTACTGGGTGATTATTAATAGCATATGTGAACTGTACTGTTAGGAGCGGCCATTTTGAGGGTACTCAGATCCAGAGGTAGGAGCCAACTCAGGAGTGCAAATATAGGTAGGATGAGTAATGCAGAGTAACCCTAAAAGGGAGATGTCACCAACACAAAAATCATTAGTTATTACACCTTCACAGGAATCACTTGCCATGTAGCCAGTAGACACGGGTCAGGAAAATGAAGGGGAGGACGGGAAGGCACCAAAGGGAGAAAGGATATTGATATAGCAAGTGGTAATAATGTGCCAAAGACCAGGGCCCCAAAGAGCAATGTTAATGTCGAGGGCAAGCAGCATGAAACAAACCCCAAATCAAATTTAATCAAGGGGGTAAAGGAAGGAGTAAAGTGGGGCTGCTCATGGAGAGGGTCACACGGGTGCCACCTTGGCAGGAAAGAAGGAGGTTAGCTTGTACCTTTTCACTTTAACCAAGCGTTCTTGTCACACACTCAACTTAGTTGTTTTTTGCCACTGCTGCAGGATTGTAAATGCTGTCAGCGCCCTCTAAATTCCTGCACCCTGTGGCAAAGCACCAGTCACCAGGACTGGGGAGGTCATAGCTTTGCCTCCAGCTTGTCCTGTTTAGAGTAGTGAGCAGTAAGAAATAAGATTCACGGTGATGATTGTGGGCCACAGAAAGAGCCTTCCCAGCCTGGCCCCTACCTACCTTCCCAGTCTTCTCTCCATTGGCTCTCCCTCATGCTCTCTCTGGGCCAGCCACACTAGCCTCCTTACTGTTTATGGTGTACGGCAACAACAGTTGGTTAAAGTAGGAAGTGCTCCATCTGCCAGCTCCTGAACTTGACAATGGAATGCTCTATCTCTTCACCTTGGCCTCCCTAGTCCCTCACCTCCTAGTGCTTCCCTTCCAAAGATACCTTGGATCTAATACACACACTTCTCATAGACACACGTATAAGTACGTGTGTATGTACATACACACACACATACACACACATACGTGCTCTCTCCCCCACAGTACTGAAAGCTCCTTGAGAACAGATAATATTTACTTGGAGCCAGGACACACTAAGTATTTAATAATTTAATAAAGCCTTTTTGATTGATGAATGCAGAATTAGATTTGATAGATGTTATATTACACTATTGACTCACATTGACCTCAAATTCCCAGATATTTGTCGGAGAAGACCACTTTATAGCCCACCTTTCCCACAGGATATATAATAGCTAAAATTGCTATATGGTACTTTAAGGTTTACTAAGTACTTTACATGTCATTTCATCTTACAACAATCCTATGAATAAAGTATTATAGGTTTTAGCCCCATTTGACAGATGAGAAAATTATTCCTTGGGGAGATCTTGTTCATGTTCACACAACCAGTGTCAGAGGGAGGATTTGGCCTCCACATTCTAAGTTTGTCTTTCTATCCACTTTCACACATTGCCTTGAGAAGCTGCTTTTGGGAAGCCAAGTAAGTTTAAGACCTAACATGTATTCCTATAAAATGTCACCTTATTAGATTCTAGCCTGTCAACATAGTCATGAGCACTAATGCTGTCATTTAGCGTCATTTAGTTAGCTAAACCTCCTAGCTCTGTTATTGTGATGAGGAAGCCCTGTGTGGGTTTATACAAATCAATGACAAACTGAAATGGGCCAAGCACAGATCCCTACCTAGGGCACTCTTGAAGAGACCTTCTTTCAGGCCAACATTGAACTATTAATGACTTCTGAGTTCAACCATTCAATCACTTTAAAAACTATTTAACTATGCTGTTGTCTAGCCCACATAACTCCTTGTCTTGTCCACAATAAAAGCAAGACAGACTCCGTCCAAAGCTTTGCTATAATCTTGGTAAGCTCTACCTACAACATTCCCCTGATCTACCGATCCATTAAGTGGTAGACCCAATCTTGAAGAAGCCATGCTCACCACCTATGCCTTTACTATCAGGATTTTGCCAGCTATTAAAGCCAAGCTCAGCGGTTTCTCATTTGTAGAGCTAGCTCTTTTCTCTTTGGGGGGAAATGAGAAGAGCATTTGTCTTTCTCTAGTCCCTTTTTCCATAATCTTTCAAAGATCACTGGCAGTGGCCAGTTCCTCTCATTTTGGGGGATGATTTCATCTGTGCCTGGTGATGTTTCCCATAGGCATCTAGGTGTTCTTCCACTATCTTCCTACTTCTCTTAGGTTTCAACTTCCTCTTAGCTGTTTTTTCTTCTGTCCTTTTAGGTTCAATGATCACTCTCTTTGGCTGAGAGAAGAACCTTCTCTCTGTTATCATCATGTCAGCCAAGCAGAGCAATAATGCAATTGTAATCCTTTCTTTGATCTTCCTCTTTTACCCAATATAGCTTTCAAAACAAACCCTGCATGTCACCATCTCCTGAGATATAGCACTCCTGACACTACTATTAGAGAATTATGCCAGGTTTTCCCTTGCTTTCGTCTGTTGTACATGCCTTTAAAATCCAGCAAACTCAATGAGTTTCCTGTGCATCCTCATTGGTCTCTTTTAGACACTTCCCCCTATTCTTCCTCAGTAGAAATGTTATTTTTCATGACTTCAGAACTTAATTCTTGAGAGATTCACACGTTTCCAGAACAAGCTTCACCTGTATGCTTGACCATGCTATTCTACTCTTCCTCTGAAGCCTGGGTAATATGCTCTCCCACCGCATAGGTGCATGCCAGACTACGCCCAGATTTTCTCTGAGATGGAGTAGTTGCTTCCTACCTTTCCATTCCAAAATTCTAATCACTTGTCCTTCAGCAACCATTTTATTCTTTCTGGTAGAAACAAGGCCCTGAATAAGTTCACCTCATTGACTCCTCTAGCTCCTAAGCAATGAAATGACCATCAGTGCAAGTCAAAAATAAATACTCAGGGGAAGAGAGAGTTAGGAGGCTTAGGGCTGGCTCCTTTCTTGGATTTTGTCTCCTGAGAATTTCTGGGCTTCTCAACTCAACTGCTACTCTGATCCCCAAAGTGTAGTTAATCTCAATGATATCTCACTTGGTAGCTATACACAGACTGTTTTCTCCCTCCCCCTACTTCTTCAGTTTAAAGCCCTTTTGATTAGCTTTGCCATTAGTTTCTCAAAGCACAAGCTCTGGCAAGTCCTCAAGCATGGACTCAACAATGGACAGTGTGTCTGTATTCTAAGAAAGAGGAGAGCTCAGCTCGGAGAGGCTCATGACCAGATTGGCTCTAGGGGAATACCATGTTCAGTGATAGCAATTCTCAAAGATGATTTACCAAATTGGATCAGGTTCAGCATGTGACAATGGAGGGAAAACCTGGGGTACGATGGCATAACAGATCCTTGAAGTGTGGTTGGTTTATGAGGACTATTGTGGCCCAAACAGGGAATCTAGTATAAAGTGGCAATGGTGTGGTCTAACGAGTGTGAAGACACAAATTGTGAGCCCTAGATTCTCTTCCCAGTCTATCTCCAGTTTGAGAATTGCTCATTCAATAACCCCATGCAAGTTCATTAATTAATTAATATATGCCAGGGAAAGCGGCTATCTTTAAGGAAAACAAAGACAAAACCCATACCTATGTTATTTTTGTTGCCATTCCAAGGTTTCTAAGGGTCTTCTTGATTGGACATGTCAAGGAAGATGTCTGGGACTGCAGGCCGTTCACAGAGGGGCCCTCGGGCCACTAGACCCACAGTTCTGAGATTAAGCAGACTCAAATGATCTTGAGATGTAAAGGCAAAAGTGGCCTAAACTCAGACAGTCACCCAATCTGCTGGACTCTTTCATCTTGGAGAGCAGCTCACATGTCACGGTACACAACATCATAGCAAAAGAGATGGGAACTACTGATATAGCCTCCTCATAAGTCTAATCTCTCCCCATTACAATCCATTCTGTCTACAAGATGAATCAAGTTAGAAACGTGTAGCAGGAAGATTATAAAGTAGGAAGATGAATCCCTTCCTCGTAGGGGTTAGGAACACCTGAGGCCAAGGAGCTGGGGTACCTCTCATCTGATTTTTTCTGACCGTCAGTGATGACAGAAGTTGGCAGATGCCTCCAAAAACAACCCTATGTGGGGGCAAGGGAGGACTCTCAAGGTACCAAGTTCAGGACAGGAGCCCTGGTACAGCATTCCACTTGAACACCTACAGAGTCAAGATTTACTGATCAGTCAGGGGAACCGATGAGGTTCTCCCTGCTTACCATACCTGAGCACTTCCTGTATTTGTGTCTATGAATCTTGAAGAAAATCAAAGCTCCCCCCACCACCCTGATAAGACCTCCCAAAGTTTCCCTTACTTCTCATCTTAAGGAGTCTGGGAGTAACCTCACCAGAGTCCTTTAGAGGCCTGAGTCCTAACCAAAGGCCTGGCTGGGCCACCAGAGACTCCTTGCTGTTTCCTAGACCAACTCGCTACCAGTGACCTCCAAGAAGGCCAGTGTCTCTACAAATTAATTCCAGCATTACAGTCATTGTTCATCATCTTTTTTGTATGACGATGCAGAAGTGAGATTTGATAGTGAATCTGTGAGCCTGAGTTTTAGCTAAAAATGAACAGAAGAAGGAACAGATTTCTGATGCTTTGGTTCTCTACCCTCTCCTTCCTCACAAGCAAGAAGACTCCCAGAGGCTCTGATATTCACCATTAATCAGAAAACAAATACTTTAAAGGATACCGGTTCTCTATGTACCAACTTGAAGGTTGAACCTTGATTTCCAGGTATCCAGAACTTGCAAGTCATTCTGGATGCTCATCCCACAGAGCAAGGAAGAGGCCCAAATTGTACTATACCACAACCTAAAAGATAGCCCATGGACTATGTCTCTTCTCTACATGTGTTCCATGACCCCAGAAGCCTCCATATTTCAAGGAGAAAATGTGACTGTTGTCCCCACTACTGAATAAAAATAAATATTTTTTGCATTGAGGGATTTTTGTATAGGAAAAAAAGGATAAAACACAACTGTCATTTGAACATATCCATATCAATCAACAGGCAATTATTAAGCACCTACTATTTGCCAGCTATTGGGGATATAAAGATAAAGGTGGAATTTGCATTCTAGCCAGAGAAGACAAACACGTACATGGGGAGGTATGTTCAAGATAGATATGATAATTTGGGAGCAGGGAGGCATAGGAGTTGAGGATATAGAGAGGCAATCTAAACAAAGTTTCATGTAGAAGGTCATACAAGGAATTTTACTTAGAAGAAATCCCGGTTTTCAATGAGGTAGAAGTGAGGGAGGCATCCATTCCAGGCATGGGGGAAATCCAAGAAGGTGGCACAGGAGATGGAGAGTCCCATATTTGGAGTAGGAAGAAGGCCTCTGAGTGCCTGAAAGGGAGTAATCCACATGGTAGTAAGTCTGCAAAGGTAAGTTGGAGCCGGCTTCTAAAGAATTCTGAATGACAGAGGGGTTCATATTTGATCCTGGAGGTAACAGGGAATTACCAAGAGGTAACACTGGAATTTAATGAGTTCAAGCGAGTAACATGGTCCGAAGTTCCGTTGAGGAAAGTTATCTTGGAGGCCAAGCGGTGGTTAGACTGGAGACACCTCACGATTTCTGGGCAGTCTAATTCCTTAATACTTCCTTCCAGAAAGTGTCAGTTGACACTCTGGCCCCAGCACATTGCTTAGGCCTTGCCATCTCTTCCGTTGCTGTAGCTTCCCCTCCTCCTCTCTCTGCCTAAAATCTAAAGCCATCTAGCGGAGACCCAGTTTGGAAGACTCACTTGCTCTTTTGAATTTTGATGGTGATGGCAGTTACTTCTCAGCTGGACCAAGCCAAGCCTTAGGACACCTCTCCTACTGCTGGCTTGAAGTATTCATTCAATATCCTATTCCTAGGTAGAGTTTTATATACTTGTGCCTCATTGACAGAGGGAAGCATCACAAAGGGTTCCTGGGGCAATGGGTACTGAAAGGAGTCTCATTCAGGGATGAGGGCCAGACGTTGCCCCTTGGAACCTGAGGACTCTTGCTTCTCATTCAGGACTCCACCAATCCCATCCTACCTGATCCAGGCCACCTGGCAGCTTCCTACTTAAGCTAATCATTCCTGATAATTAGGTGCTAAGGCTATTTATTGATTCATGCTTGGCATTGAAGGAGCCTGATTGCTGGGATGCTAGGGTGTAAAGAGATAGCTGCTTTGGGGAAAGGGGCCTGATGTCAAGCCATTACTGTTCAATTACAATTCAAAGGGAACTTAGACACCATCTAATTCAATTTGCTCACTTTAAAGAAAAGGAAACTGAGGCCCAAATTAGACACCATCTAATTCAATTTGCTCACTTTAAAGGAAACTGAGGCCCAAAGAAAAAAAGAGATTTGCCCAAGGCCAGACAGGAAGATACATTTCAAGAGGCAGTATGGCATAGGGAATACACCTTGGTTAAAATTCCACCTAAGACATGAACTGTGTGACCCTGGGTAAGTCACTTAACTTTTCTAGGCCTCAGTTTCCTCATCAATTAAATGAAGGGGTGGAACTTGGTGGCTTCTTAGGTCTCTTCCAGGTCTAAAGGCATGACCCTATGAACTCTTACTGAAATTGAGGCTGGGCAAGGGCGGGAACAAAAGGAACTCAATTCTCATTGGCTTCATATAGATAGAATTGGAAAGGTCACACTCACACACACACACACACACACACACCCAGGGCCAAGGAGCCCACCCCAGGCCTTCCAGAGCAGCTGAGCAGGGAAGGGATCCCCCTATTCCCAACTCATCCTACTGCACCTCTAATTGGAGAGAAATCTGAAAAGCTTGGAAGCACAAAACTGAGGTGGAGAGTAAAAGGATCCTTCCTTGACCTTGCCCTAACCAAAAGGCCTTTCTGGGGAGGGTTGGTGGAAGTGTCCAACCCTGTGGCAGCCAAAACCTGGTCCCCTCTTTGGCCAGCAGCCGTGCTGTTCCCATACAGGTAGAATGTGCTGCTCTGTGGGACCTGAAGGGCCTGTTGACATTAAGCAGACCATCTCATTGGCCTGGAAGCCACCCCCCACTTCTTCCCCTGCCCATCACCCCATTCACCATGGCCATTCTTCTTCCTTACAGAGGTTTGTTCTGACCTTTTACGTTTCCCTGACCCTAGGGCAAATTATCTCCCTGCTACAGCTCTGATTGTAAGCTCCTTTAGTGCAGGGATCCAGGGTGGGTGGCTGCCAGGATCAGGGTTTAACAATTGTTAGTTGGATTGAACTTCATTCCACTCTTCTTAAGGCACCCCCACCCAGTACCATCTAATCAAAGTCCACCAGACCTTTGATCTAGAATCCCTAGTGGAATGATGTCTTTGTGTCAACTCTGCAACATGTGCATTGCTCCTTAGATATACACAGGTATCTTATTTCCAATGATACTCAAATACTTTAACAGGGAACAATACCAGGGTCATCCAATGAACATTTCCTCAAGAGGGTGGGGCTGGGGATCAGGCAGTGGCATGGTGGCTCAGTTGTCATCGCTTATACACACATACACGTACACACATATTTAACAAGGAAGGAGAATGGTCTACAAATGAAAGACAACAGGATGATTAAGTGTTCTCTTCAAAATATGCCTGATATTGGCTTTAGACCTGGTAGAGATTTCAGAGGTCTTCTAGTCCAGCAGATTGCTTTTCTACACAAGGCAGCCAAAACCCAGAGCTGAAAAATTATTCACTTCATAGGTAGGAAGCAGCAAAACACTGGGATGTGACTCCAAACCAAAAACTGAATTTGTCGAGGGTGGAGCCAAGATGGCAGCCGGAAAGCAGGGACTAGCGTGAACTCCCTGCCGAGTCCCTCCAAAAACCTATAAAAAATGGCTCTGAACCAATTCTAGAATGGCAGAACCCACAAAACAGCAGAGAGAAGCAGGGCTCCAGCCCAGTACAGCCTGGATGGTCTCTGGGTGAGGTCTATCCCACACGGAGCTGGGAGCTGAGCGGAGCAGAGCCCAGCGTGAACGGCGAGGACCAACCAGACCAGGAGCCAGGTGGAGCAGGCCCTAGCGCCCTGAATCAGTGAGCTGTGACAGTCACCAGACTTCTCAACCAACAAACACCAAAGACAGCTGAGAAGATTACTAGGAAAAGCTGCGGGAGTGGAAGGAGTTCACGGTTCAGCCACCACCTCCGGGGCAGCGGAGGTGGCGCAGATACAGCTGCAGTTGCTTCTGACCCCAGGCCCACCTGGTGGGAGGAATTAAGTGGTGGATCAGAGCAGCAGTGCACAGCCTGCTGAAGATCTAAGCCCAGTCTGGGTTGGGGGTTCTTGGGGAAGGAGCAGTGCTGGTGTGGCAGAGCTGGCACATCCCCCCCAAACGTGGAACATAGAACTCTTTAGTCTACAAGCAGTCATACCCTGCTGAAAAACTCCAGGGTCAAGTTAGTTGGTTGGGAATATGGCCAGGCAGCGAAAACACACCCGGATTCAGTCTCAGACTTTGGATTCTTTCTTTGGTGACAAAAAAAACCAAAACATACAGACAGAAGAAGTTAACAAAGTGCAAGAGCGTACACCAAAAGCCTTCAAGAAAAACATGAACTGGTCCCAGGCCATGGAAGAGCTCAAAAAGGATTTGGAAAAGCAAGTTAGAGAAGTAGAGGAAAAATTGGGAAGAGAAATGAGAAGGATGTGAGAAAACCATGAAAAATAAGTCAATGACTTGCTAAAGGAGACCCAAAAAAATACTGAAAAATACACTGAAGAAAACAACACCTTAAAAAATAGACTAACTCAAATGTCAAAAGAGCTCCAAAAAGCCAATGAGGAAGAGAATGCATTGAAAGGCAGAATTAGCCAAATGGAAAAGGAGGTCCAAAAGACCACTGAAGAAAATACTACCTTAAAAATTAGATTGGAGCAAGTGGAAGCTAGCGACTTTATGAGAAATCAAGATATTATAAAACAGAACCAAAGGAATGAAAAAATGGAAGACAATGTGAAATATCTCATTGGAAAAACCACTGACCTGGAAAATAGATCCAGGAGAGACAATTTAAAAATTATTGGACTACCTGAAAGCCATGATCAAAAAAAAAAAGAGCCTAGATATCATCTTTCAAGAAATTATCAAGAACTGCCCTGATATTCTAGAGCCACAGGGCAAAATAGAAATTGAAAGAATCCATCGATCGCCTCCTCAAATAGATCCCAAAAAGAAATCTCCTAGGAATATTGTCGCCAAATTCCAGAGCTCCCAGATCAAGGGGAAAATACTGCAAGCAGCCAGAAGGAAACAATTTGAGTATTGTGGAAACACAATCAGAATAACCCAAGATCTGGCAGCTTCTACATTAAGAGATCGAAGGGCTTGGAATACAATATTCCGGAGGTCAATGGAGCTAGGATTAAAACCTAGAATCACCTACCCAGCAAAAGTGAGTATCATGCTCCAAGGCAAAATATGGACTTTCAATAAAATAGAGGACTTTCAAGCTTTCTCAGGGAAAAGACCAGAGCTGAATAGAAAATGTGACTTTCAAACACAAGAATCAAGAGAAGCATGAAAAGGTAAACAAGAAAGAGAAATCATAAGGGACTTACTAAAGTTGAACTGTTTTGTTTACATTCCTACATAGAAAGATGATGTGTATGATTCATGAGACCTCAGTAGTATCATAGTAGCTGAAAGGAATATGCATATATATATATATATATATATATATATATATATGTTTTTGTGTGTATATATATATATAAGTGAATGTGTATGTATGTATATATGTATGTGTGTGTGTATATATATATATATATATATATATATATATATATATATATGAGGGAGAGAGAGAGAGAGAGAGAGAGAGAGGACACAGGGTGAGTTGAAGATGAAGGGAAGATACCTAAAAGAAATAAAATCAAATTAAGGGATGAGAGAGGAATGTATTGAGAGAGGGAGATAGGGGTAGATAGAATGGGGTGGATTATCTTGCATAAAAGTGGCAAGAAAAAGCAGTTCTGTGGGAGGAGGGGAGAGGGCAGGTGAGGGGGGAATGAGTGAATCTTGCTCTCATCAAATTTGGCCTGAGGAGGGAATACCATACATACTCAATTGGGTATCTTACTCCACAGAAAAGAAGAGGGAAGAAGATAAAAAAGGGGGGGATGATGGAGGAGAGGGCAGATGGGGGTGGAGGTAATCAAAAACAAACACTTTGGAAAGGGGACAGGGTCAAGGGAGAAAATTCAATAAAGGGGGATGGGTTGGGAAGGAGCAAAATATAGTTAGTCTTTCATGACATGAGTATTGTGGGAGGGTTATACATAATGATACACATGTGGCCTATGTTGAATTGCTTGACTTCTTAGGGAGGGTGGGTGGGAAGGGAAGAGGGGAGAGAATTTGGAACTCAAAGTTTTAAAAACAGATGTTCAAAAACAAAATAAAATTTTGCATGCAACTAGAAAATAAGATACACAGGTAACGGGGCGTAGAAATTTATCTTGCCCTACAAGAAAGGAAGGGAAAAGGGGATGGGAGGGGAGTGGGGTGACAGAAGGGAGGGCTGAATGGGGAACAGGGCAACCAGAATATACGTCATCTTGGAGTGGGGAGGAGGGTAGAAATGGGGAGAAAATTTGTAATTCAAACTCTTGTGAAAATCAATGCTGAAAACGAAATATGTTAAATAAATAAATTAAATTTAAAAAATTTAAAAAAAATAAAAAGTTCTTCTGAAAAAAAATTTAATTTGTCTTATTTGCATGTACTGTATTCCTTTTCATGTCAAAATCTATTTAAACAAAATTTTGTAAATCTCCCCAGTCTGTTCATTTGCCCTCCAAGTCCCCAATCCTCCCCCTTGTTCCTCTCTCCAGCCCTGGCCATCCCCGCGGGGGCCAATCACTTTAGGTGAATGGAGTCAGGAAAGGTTCTGGGCAGCCTTTCAGAGCCCAGCATCAACTCCACCATGGGCACTGGGACCCTAAGTGGCAGCACTTCCTAGATCTCAGTCAGGAGCGATCATGATGACTTGATCATGCTGCATACATGTTCTAACTCTCCCCTCCCTCCTCCACCCCACCCTCAATTGAAACTTCTTCAGCTTAAGACATTTTTTCTTCTCTTTGTATCCCTGGCCCCCAGTACAGTGCCTCATACCCAATACACGCTTGGTGAATGGAATTGATGTGTTGTTCTGGTCAAGCCTGCGTCCCTGCTCCAAACCCAAACCAAGCCCCAATTCTCCCATCCACGTGAAGGTCAAGTATGTGAGCATTTCTTAATGGGCACTACTGAAGTCAGGAGGATAATTGAAATAAACCAAGTATTAAAGTTGATAATAGCAGTGCAAATAAGACCCTAATTAAATTAAGGAATGTGGTTAATTATTAAATATTAAAGCTTTTGTTCAGTTCCCTAGAGGTCTCCACAGAAAAAAAACGGCCATAAAAGTCCAAGAACACAGAGTGTGGGGAGCACCCAGGGAGTTGGGAAGCCATGGCCTTTTGCCAGGATACAGAACCCTGCACTGCCCGGGCTGGGGGACTTCTGGGCCATACACCTCCTCCCTGACAAGACTCTGAAGGGCATCATGGACTGAACCAGTGGCTTATCTTTCAGACTTGTGATAAGCTAGAGGTGCCATTTACATTTCAGAAGATATTACCTAACACCTACTCTAACTGCCACAGTGAAGGTGATACCCAAAGATAAGGAGAAACACAGAACTCAGCAACTTTGAAAGAATCCTCAAGTGGTCAAGTCAGACACTAGTGTCTCAGTGTGCTCTCTCAAACACTGCAAGTCTGAATGACTGATGGAAATAAGGTTGAAACAGATATTTCAGTCAATTGTTCTTTTTCTCTCATAGAGAAAGCACATTGGGAGCACATTTGGAATACCATCCTTCCTTATACCTTAAATGTCACTGCTAAATCTAGGGATAGAAGGAAAATGGGAACAGTGACTTTTCTTCCTGGGTGACATGATCTCCTGTTCCTATTTTATAGATGGAAAAATAGAGGCCCGGAGTAGGAAAGGAATTGTCTAGTCCAGAATTTCATAGTAAAGAGCTGAGACAAAGGTCAAGCCATGGTGTCCTTTCTCCCCATGGTTCCTTATCCTATCTCTCTGTGGTTCATTATCCCTGGCGTCCTATCCCTCTGTGATTCCCTATCTCCCTGGAGTTCCTCTTCTCTATCCACACTCAAGAGAACACTCTCTACTCCTTGACTTATTTAACCCAGAGCCTTCAATATTCATATTTCAACTTTTTACTCTTCACATGACAAGGACTCAAGGCTCTTCCTTCGCATCCTGGTCACTTTACAGCCTCCCACTGAACCATGGGGCTCGAGCCTGCATGTCAATGCTTCAGACGACTCAGACTCAGTGGCTCTTCCTTTTGTTGGACCTAAGTCCTTTCTGATATTCTAAGTACCCATCATTTGGGCTCTCTTTTCATGCTGAGGCCACCTCCTCCCTTAGTTTATTATTTCTGATGACCTGTTGGGAAATCATTTGAAAAACCAAGAAAAGGGAGGCCGTCTCTCTACTCCCTATGGGAAGTCTCATGCTGGTAAGAACATTGGAGGATACATGGCCCAAGTGGGCAAATGTGTCTCAACTCTCAGTGTCTCTGGGATGCTTACTCATAGTAGTTGCACATACAGGCCTACCTGGCAACCCAGGAATGTACCTAGAGGCCACCCTGAGCTTGGCACACCCATGCCTCCTGGCTTCCCATAAAGACTCCTCCCTGAATTAGAATGGCCACTCAATTACCTTCATTAGGAAGACTATCCTTTCTGTTTTATGGTGGGGTTAAGGGGTGAGCAGAAAAGGAAAATGGCACTTTGGAATACAGTCCAGAGATGCCAACGTGTGTGACTTGGGGAATGTGGAGGGTTCGTGTCTTCAAAGTGCCTCCCAATTTGCTGCTGTCCTTATTTATCAAGAACAGCAGGCCCTACCTTCCAGGGCCTGCTCGCCAGAGAAAGCTCTCCAAGGCTCTAGCTACTTGGCAGTGTCATTTTGGGGATGACGTTGATCTCGACATGAATAGTGAGGGAGCAATAGGCCTCGGAGGGATCTTCCTTTCATAATTTCGGCAGCAGCGAGAGGCTAGACACACTCCCGCTGTGCTCTTTGTTCTGTCATGCGTTTGGAGGAGGCTCAGCTTTTTAATGAAGTGTGGCTAGTGGGCAGTGTCAGCAGCAGGACCAGTGGGCATATTGGGGGCCCTGCTGCTGAGGTGTCACCAACTGATTATGTCAAAATGGATCATTAAGAGTTGGCTGCTTTGGTGAAGAAACGACAGCACCAATCTGCCCAAGCCCATCAAGACTAGGCAGGATGTTAGAAAAAAATGCAAGAAATGTGAAGATGGGAGAGAAGAAAGAGGTATTGATCCACAGAGCTGCCAGGGACATTCAAGCTCATTGGGTCCGACCCTGTCATTGTAGTGAAGAAGAGACAGGCTAAGACAAGAGAAGGGATATGCCCATGGCCACAGAGCTTCTGGGGCAGAGATAGACGTCGAACCCAGATGTGCCCAAGTCCAGCACATTGCCTCCATGGAATCTGGGAAGGAACAGAGGCTTTAGAGCACCTGGCGTCCAACCCACTCACTCTACAGAGAAGGAAACCAACCCTCAGGAAGTAGGGGCAGCTTGCCCACGATGACCATCCATACAGCTAGGATCAGAGTCCAGGGCTCTTGCCTCCTGTGCCAGTTCCACTAGACCCTGCTGCTGAGTTAGTTCATTTCCATAAGAATCCTGTGTTTGAACTCTAAGCTGAAAACTTTATGCCCGCAAAGCAAAGAGCACACCAGAAGTCTCTATTCTTTCAGTCTCTAATTCAGCTCAGAGGAGGGGGGAAGGGGGAAACTGGAAAAAGCCCGAGTCCCAGAAAGAAACAGAGCCTACCATGGAGCCCGGATGGTCAGGAAAGCTTCTGACAAAGCCTGTGACAAACACAGAACAAACAAACAAACCAACATTTGTCCTCTATGCTGCCCCCAACAACCCACCTTGTCAAGTGCACACAAGGGAAAAGAAGTGGAGGTTAGAGGTGATGAGCATCCAGCCCATGGCCAAGACTATGACCACTACTAATGTGGCCATTCTCCTTCTAAAAGGCTGCCCCAGAATGCCAGCCACTACGCCTTTACTGACTAGCACCCAAACTCAGGTCATGTTGCTGGGGGAGAAAAACCTCGTGGAATCTCTGTGAAATCACTTCAGGAACAAAAGCCCCAAAACAGAGAAGAAAAAAAAGGAAGTGAAGAGAAAATATGAAGAGCCTCATTTCTTACCTATCTTGGATTCCTCAGTACTGGGGTTCAGCAGCTTTCTGAAGGACAAAAGATGAAATGAATATTGGGAGGGCAGCAAAAGCCAATTATAGCTGGGCAGAATCCTGGGCCCAGAAAAAAAAGGAATCCACCTGTAAATAATCATATTCTCCTCCTCCTAGGGCACCCAGTTCTCCTGTGGGAGTAAACCCAGCCAGGTGTGATGAATTAAATTACTCTGAGCTAGATAACAGGATGACCAAATTCTGTACTGTTAAATCACACTAAGAAATGCCACCAAGCCACAGCTGTCCTAAGACAGAGGCATCTCCAAGCCTCCTCCTCCATGTGCTCTCTTGGCTGAAGTGAGCATAGTGTTCATCATTATGATTATGATGGCTGGCATTTACATAGTGCTTGAAGGTTTGTGAACGTACTTTATATGTATTATCCTATCTGACCCTCACAACAATCCTGCAACTTAGAGGAGAGGGAAACTGAGGCCTGATCAGAGAAGGGAACTTCTCAACTTGCCAATTGCCACCCAGCTGGTAACCATCAAGCCACCTGCTGCTACCTGGAGACAAGAGACTCAGCATGGCCCAGTGGATTGGATGTTGGACCTGGAGTCAGGAAAACCTCGGTTCTAACCCTGGCTTTGAGATGGCCCAGCTGGGTAACCTCGGGCTAATCAGTCTGGAGAGGGTGCTGGCCTTGGAGTTGGAAGTGTGAAATCCTGGCTCAGGCCCCTGTGAATGGGTGGCCCTGGGCTAGGCCCTTCATCTCCAGACTCAGATGCCCAGCTGTGAATCCTAGCACATCCACTGCCTGCTTAACTCCTCTTAATCTTGGCCTCCTCCCCTGTTAAATAACTGGGGCTGGGCTAGCTGGCTTCTCAGGTCTTTCCAGTTCCAGCCTATGACCCTGTGGTGTCCATCTAAGCCCCTAGGACTAGCCACCCTAAGACCAGGCTTCCCATCTCAGCCATTTCCCACATCCTGTTTTCTACCCCACCTCAACCCAGTTCCTCCTTCCCAGGAACAGCATCCTCTAGGCCTGACCAGTCCCCTCCCCCTGGGGCAGTTAATTCACTCAGTTCTGAAACCCCCACACTTAGTGTCCTAAATAATGAGAAAGTGAAGGCCCTCATTTCTGAGCTCTGCCAGACTCTCCACCTTCCTTAGCAGCCTTCTCACTTCAGAATATCCCTCCACCCCCTAAGGTCTATTTCTCTGATTGGGCAGTCATCTGAGAGCCTCCATTTTCAAGAAGGGCCCAGATTAGCTGCATTTACTCCTTCAATTGTCTCTCCGTTCCCCAGAAATGTTTGAGACTTCTTTCTCCATCACACCCCCATGCAAGTACTTTCTCCTATCCCCTCCAGCTTTTCAGCTTCCTTTTAGATGCTGTCTTTCCTTCTTAGAAAGTAAGCCCCTTGAAGGCAGGGACTGTTTTTTTTAATTCTATTTGTAATTCCCAGCACTTAGTACAGTGCCTGGCACATAGTAGGTGCCTGATAAGTGTTTCTTGACTTGACTTGAATGAGTGTAAAGTCACCTAAGCCACTAGTTCACCCCAGATCAAGCTTCACATTTCCTCTACCTATTCACTGTCAACATCTTGTCATGTGCAACCTTATCTTCCCCTCTCCCTAACACACATGCACTCATTCTCCACTTCTAGCTCTGAGAACAGCAATCAGAGCAGTATCATCTTCGATTCTGGAAAGGACGTAATAATCGACTGCCTCCCAGTGGGTTCCACTCGCCATCCATGTGAGCAAAGTCTCTTCTGTGGCCCTCGCTCATTAGAATGTGACTTCTCTGAAGACAAGGATTGTCGCATTTTCATATTTCTATCACCAGTACCCATCCAGTGGTTAATAACTGCATTTTCATTAGTTAATTAAATTCTCATCCTTACTGTCCCATGCAGAAGGTACCACTACATGCTCTCATTCAGTTTCCGTTTACCTGAAAGTGGGGAAGGGGTTGAAGCAAGGAAAAAGCTGGCAGGTACCCAAGCTGCGAATCTTCATGTTCCAGACACCAAGAAAACGGCAGCCCTCTAGATCCCTTTCAGGACACAATGAGGCTCACCTGACCTAGTCAGTCCCTAGGCCAGGCCAGCTGGAACTAAACAAGGGCCACCAGGTAGACAGCTCAGTTCAGCCTTCCTCTCAGCCAGCCTAGTCCCAAAGCAAGCAGATGTCTGCAGCAAAGCACACCAGAGGAAAAAGGCATAACAAGTCAAGGGGGGCAAACCTAAATGCCATCCCCAAGGAAAATGTGGGAGATTTATAGCTCTTGGGAGGAAAATGAATGGATTGTGAGACCTTTCAATAAGGACTCCTCATTCAGTTTCCATGACTTAACATTTTGATGAGGCTGCAGGGACCTTTCCATCTGACTCAGGGTTTTGCAATACTCAGGACTTATTCTCCCATCAAACACTTTAACTCTCTCTGAACAGCAAATCTCTTCTGGCTGGCACTGGGCACTGCCTGCTGAGGCACTGACAGTTTGTTCCAGGTGACAAGTGGCACTCAGGTTCCTTTAATCATTCAATTATATTTTCAAACAATATTCTTGGTCTTTTTGTTCCTGTCAAAGCAAAGTTTGATATTATGACGAGGCTAGCTGGCTTGGGGGTGCAGGGAGGTAGACTGAGGAGTAAGAATTAGAACACATTCTATTTATTTTGGCATTTCCCCAAGTCACTTCCCATTTCCCCTGCTAATGCTCATTTCCCTAACTAGGGGTGAAAAACCATAAATATTCACAAGATCTGAGAGGAGAAAATATGTTGTTTATGAAACAATGGAAGGAAAAGCCAACAGTAAGAATGTAGACAAATGAGGGAGGCACATTTCCCATTTTCCCCTGTACGAGATGCTTGTGGTCCTTCCCTTAATTCAATCTTCCCTTCCCCTAGAAGACTAACATGGAAATACACATTTCCCCCATGGTTTTCCCCACACATTCAGAGGTAGCCTAAGGCTTACAAGATGCTACTTCCTCCATTATAGCCAGTCACTGTAAAGCAGCTGTGTGAATAAGAGCCCCTGAATCCACCTAGTTTTGCACTTTCACTAAGTTTTCCAAACCGAAAGCAAAGGCTCCAGGAGTAGCCACAGTGTCTGAACATCAGAACAAGCCTGCTTGAGCCCTCTTTTCTTTATCACAGTGGTGAGGTTTCATGCCAGGAGCCTCAGAAATGTCCAAGTTGAGATTTTCTCCTGCGACGTTGTTTTATTTTTTTTTTTGGAAGGGCGGAAGGCAGGGCAATTGGGGTTAAGTGACTTGCCCAAGGTCACACAGCTAGTAAGTGTGTCAAGTGTCTGAGACCGAATTTGAACTCAGGTCCCCCCATCTCCAGGGCCAGTGCTCTACTCACTGCACCACGTAGCTGCCCCCCCACCTGTTTTATTTTTTGAAAGAGCACTTCAGATGAGGTGGTAGCCATACCAGGACAACGAAGCTTAAGGTGGTCTTGAAGGCTGACAACATTTCCTAGTAGCTAGTCCTAGTTAACCCTCTCTAGTACAGCTGTGGCCTTCCACTGCTAAAAAGAGAGGGGAAAATGTCAATCATTCCATCTAGGCATTCTGGACCTCTTTGTGTTTTGGGGGAAAATCTGAGGCCCACTGCTCAAGGGATCAGCTTGCAAAGTGATGGTTAGCCCTTGGTAGGGCAGCCCACCAAATATCTAAATTTCTAATCAGTGTGAACAGAAGATGTTCCTTTAATTTTGCCCTTACACCAGCTAATTTGCAGATGGGCTCCTTTCTCCAGTTAGGTTCAAGAGCATTAGAGGCATTTCTTCAAGTTCACAGCAGAATTAGAAGGGAGAAAGAAATGGCCCACAGCAAGAGAAGACCTTGGCAGGTCAAGCTGCTAGCAGTATCATCTCTGGGGGGCATTTTGCTTTGGGCTTGCTTTTCTGGTTATTAAAATCTGTGATGTTCAAGTACAGATCAAAGGCCTGGGGTGGGGGGAGGGGGGTGGGGCTGTTGCTTTGTGCTGGGTACCACAGCCCCAGTGGAGAGTGACCACTTTTTTACCTTTAACTCACAGCCCAGAATGTGTTTGTTTCTAACCACGGATGAGGGTTTCAAGAACTAGAAACAATGGGTAGAAGTAGTACAGGAGTCCACCTGCTAGAGCAGAGAAGGTCATTAAGTACAGGCTGGACTGGAGGTTTGCTCTGAGTCTCTGGAATTATGGGTTCATGACCAAAGGGATGGATATGATTGCAAACATTAGATTCAAATACCACCCAAGAAGTCCTCCTGGCGTGGGGATTCCCACATAAAAAAGGGACTCTCTACTCTCCTAGAGATCTGTTTAACACATTTAGCACAGAAGGAGGGTGAGGCACTGAATCCTGGCCTAGAAGATGAGAATTCCAAATGATATTAGTACTTCAGATCTTAGACTACTGAGAAATAGCACTGTCTCTAATAGTAACAGACATTGACACAGGCACCATGAAGAAGGGTCTCCTATTCCAACTGTCTTCTAAGTGCCAGAGAGAAGGCTCCCAGGGCCTTGAAGATGCACTCTGTTCCCCAAGAATCAGCAAACTCTCAAGAGAATGCTTCCTGTTTTGCATCCTGAAGTTCAGAGAAAGGATCATTCCAGAATCACGATCTTGTTGAGACTACCACTGTAGCCGGCAGGACGCAGGGGGAGGATGGCTATTGCTCTGTACCTGTGTGAGTGTATGCAGCTGGAGAGTAGACCTAGCGACTGTACCCCACTTCATACATCTCCCTGCTCTAGGAAAATTCGGTTGTAGGCAGCAGTGACGCAGCTTATGATTTCTTTGAACCCTTTGGGGATGGACTCCTTTATTTTAACACGCACAAATATATGTGCTATGGAAAGTAGTTGTCTCTTTGTATTAGGAGGGCAGAGTTTATAATGTCAAAAAAATCTACTCCACCCTAGCCCCAGTCCCTGCTTTGTGGCTCCCCCCTCTTGGCTCATCATAAGTGAAATTCCTGAAAACCTGTGTTCACAGTCTGTTTCTCCCTTCCCCCATGACACCTCTGCTATCTTGCCACCCTTTTCTCCCACCATAAACCTCACTGTGTAAGAGGTGTGATAGCAGGTCTAGATGATAAACAAAGAAATTGTCTTAAGTCTTGAGAGTACTTAGTTTCTTTAAAAAAACTTGGCCTACATCAATGGAAATTGGGGAAATCCCCTCACATAGGTCCACTTGAAATTGAGTATTTAAAGCAAACAAACATTAATTCCTGATGGAGTGCAAAGCAGTATTCACCCAGAGCATTTTTGGTTTGGATTGGTTTGGTTCTGGTTTTTCCAGAAAAGCTCTGTTGGATCACATTAGACAACCTTACCCTTGTCAGGGTGATTTCAGAAGATGAGGAGAAGAGTGTCAGCCAATTTAACCCAAAAGGAACAGGGAGAAGTGGTGAACCAACTATGTGGATCCTTGGCTTGAGCTCAGTTGGGTACTTCCTTTACTGCATTTCCTGTCTATGGCAAAAATACATGATGCAATCTGAAGAAGTCTCCACATGGTCTCATACCAACTGTATATTGGTCCAAAGGAGCGAATCAGGTATTTCTGGCATGGAAGTAAACGTTGCTAGCTGTGCCTACTAAATTACAAGGGCAGAGAAGAGAAAGGGATAGAAAGAGGTCCATTGTACTTCAAAAGGCAAGATGGTTTAGTGCAATGAAGCAAAATTCAAATAGAAATGGGGCCACTAATGTGTTTTATTTATTTACTCATTAATTCATGCATTATTTATTTATTTATATGATTTTGTTAAATATTTCCCAATGGTATTTTAATTTGGTTTGGGCAGCACTTAACCAAGTCTTTGACACCTCTGATGTAATGGATAGCTCACTGGCCTTGGCCTCATGGAATCATAGATTTAGGGCTGGAAGAGGCATCTAAAGCCATTAAGTCCAACCCCTTCACATAGCTGCCAAAATAACCTTGTGCTGCCAATGTCACCACCTTGCTTCAAGAGCCTTCAATAGCTCCTTATTGTTTCTAAGAGAATCCAGCATGTCCCTAGCTTGGCACTGAAAGCACTGCACCCGAGTAGGCTGCCTCAAGGGCAACCTTTTTATTCTGATTCCCTCTAGTTGTTAGGGTTGTCTCCTTCCTCAAATTAGTTTACGTTTATTTAGCTTGGGGTATATGGTGACTGCTCTCTCCTGAGTTACCTGTGATTTCCTAGTCCTCCAAATCTAATGGTCTTGGTGACTTCTCCATAGCACTCAAGCATGGCTCCTTCTGAGCTACTCTCCTCCCTTGCTTTTCCACTTCCTTTTATGTGCTGTGCTCTACCATTCGAATGGAAGTTCTTTGAAGGCAGGAACTGTCTTTCTCCTTATATCTGTGTAGCCAGCATTCAGCACAAGGCCTAACACACAGTAAGTTCTTCGTAAATATTGACGAACCAATTATTCCACACAGTTGCCAGAGTGATTCTCCTTATGTGCATACCTGACTGTGTCATGCTTCTACTCAATAAACTCCAGTGGCTTTTTGGTACCTGTAAGATCAAATACAAATTGCTCTGCTTAGCTTTTAAAGCCCCTGACAAGCTGATGCCAACCTATCTCTCCAGCCTTATTCTACATAATTCCCTTCCCAAAGCCTCTGGCCTAGCCACACTGGCTTCCTTACTGTTCCTCACACATGGCACTCCCTCATCACCTGCACCTACTTCTTAGACTAGACAGTTTCCTGTAAGACTCAGCTCCTAGAACCACCTTCTACATGAAGCCTTTCCAGATCCCCCCTCCAACTCTCGGTGCTTCCTTGTTCTTAAAATCCCTTGCATTTTGGTAGTTATCCCATATATAGCATATATATCCCATATATACATATATACCATATGTACATTTTGTCTTCCATGAGAGAATGTGCACTCCCTGAGATTGAGGACTGGGTCATTTTTGTCTTTATATTCTCAGGACTCAGCACAGAACAGACACTTCATCAGTGCATATTCATTAAAATATTGAGCTTCTACCGCACTCCCCAAGAGGATAGAAAGTGGCTTTGTGACACTTTGCTCTGTTGGTCTAGGCCCAGAATCTCAAACTATGTCTTGCATACTGGAGGTGCTTGGTAAGTGTTAGTTGAGTAGGAATGACTCACTCACTTCACAAAGGACTATTGCCATGTGTCAGAAAGTGGTCCACAGCTTAAACAGCTCTGTTTGCTTTAATAGTCTAGTATTCACTCATCTTCCTGCATGTGCTTCAGGTCTAGAGAGCATCTGGGAGAGGAAACCCTTCAGGCAATTAAAATACTGCTTCTCTTTGCATTTTCTGTTAAAAAAATTTGCTATCTTTTGTTCTCCTACCCCCTCCACTTCCCAATATATCCCTAGCTTAGCCTCTCTGGAAAGTTATGTCTTATAACAAAGAAGATAAAAAGGAAAAATCATTTCTGCAAAACTGGCCCATCACCGAAAGCTGCCATTATTTGTGATGTTCCAGTCACTGCCACTCCATGCTCCCCCTCCCTCCCTAGACCTCCAGCATCCATACTGCAAAGAAAGGAGGGAGCCTCACGAGGCACTGAAGAACCAAGGTCAATTGTCAGAATGACCAGCTTTCAGCTTCAGTCGTTGCTGTGGCTTGTTGTAGTAACTGAATTTCCTGATTCTGATTACTTTACTTTGTTTCAATTTATCTAAGTCTTCTGGTAGTTCTTGGTATTCTTCATATTCATTATTTCTTCTGGCTAAGCAATATTCCATTATTCAACTTAATAATCCATTCCACAATGAACGAGCATCTACTTTGATTCCCATTCTTTACGACCACAAAAAAGAGGCTGTAAAATCTTTGGTGTATGTGGGACTTTTCTTGTGCCATGGGGTATGTACCTAGAAGCCCTGGTGCATGGCCTCATCTGTTCAGTATTGTCCCCAGTAGAACAAATACTCCTCTAAAAAGTGGTAGTACTAAATGAGGGAAGGAAATGGGTGGGATCTGAAACTTAGACTTGGAAGGGGTCCTGGAGTTCATCTAGTGCAAGCCCATCATTGGACAAACTGAGGCCGGGAGAAGGGAAGAGACTTGCCCAAGGTGATACAGCCTAAAAATGGCAGAATCAGGTTTCAAATCCAGGTCTTCCAATTCCCAATCCAGATGGATAAGAACTCTCTCTCCTTTAAGATTTCATATCCATTTTATTGTCTATACTGTTCATCTTGTACTTGGTGGACATTGCTTTGGATGAGTATCATTTTGTCACATGCACAGGTCTTATCTCTCAGACTAGAGTGCTCTCTGGGGAAGGGGCCAGGGCACTGAGCCTCTGACAAGGAAGAGGAGGTGGCATCAAAGACTAAGACTTGTTTGTAAGCCTCATAGTACCTGGTACTGTAGATATTTAGTAAATATTGGTTGAGGATGACAATGATAGGAGCCAGGAAAATGGGAAGACACATATGAGGTGAGGACTAGACAACGCAGACATAGGGTCTGAGTTCACTCAGGCATGCACAGTTTACAATTCTGTTACCTCATAATATAGGACAACATGATGGAAAGACTGACTTAGAGTCAGAGGCCTAACCCTAACCCCAACTCTGCTACTTCCTTCCTATCCGTGTAAACTCCTGCCCCACTCTAGGCCTCAATTTGGATTTGGTGCAGAAAATAAGGATACTGGACAAGAGGATCTCCGAGGTCTTTTTCAGCTCTAAATATGAGATTCTATGAATATCCTGGGATCAGGATTCACCTTTGTCACATGTTAAATAGTAAGAAAACTATAGACTCCATCCACTAGGGGGCAATCAATACATTGGACACAACCATCTTCTTGTCTTGCCCCTAGAGACTGACAAGATAAATAAAATCAAGCAGGCACACAGAAGACCAGGCTACATGAAATGTCTGTCTATAATGTCTCCATAAAGCCACAACATCACTTATGGAGGCCTCTCTGACTTACTTAGGGCCTCTTTCGCAGAATGTAGATGTGGTTGGGCCAGACTCTTCAGCTTTAGAATGAAGGAGTCTTGTTTTAGAGCTAGACAAGAACCTCGGAGGTGATCTAGTCCAACCCCTTCATTTTGGAGGTGACAGACTGAGGCCCAGAGAGGATATGCAACTTGTTCAAAGTCACATAGGTAGTGTGAGATATATAGCCAAAAGTCCTTAAAAAGAAGTCCCAAGAACTACATTTTGAGATGTGAATTCAAAACCCCTTGAGATACAGGTGAATTCCCCATAAGTAATGGGGCAATAGAGTTCATCACTGTCATCATTAGAGCTGATTAATGTGTCCACTAGGGGGCGAAGGTGATATACATACACTAGTAGGCCTAGGACCTACTAGTCACACCATCCTGAGGATGGTCTTCTGATGACTATTTCCTTGGGAAAAGCTTCCTGGATTTTGTCAACACTGACAACATGATGCCCAAACAGGCTAATGACAAGGATTCTGCCACTACTTTGCCTCTGTCAGGTATTAAAGAGCTTAGAAAAGCGTCTGGGATAACAACAACAAAAAATGGTATTTGTGGAGTGCTTTGAAAAAAAAATTTGCAAAATACTTCCCATAAATGAACTTATGTGAACATGACAACCACCTATGAAGTAAGTGCCACAGACTTTATTATCCCTACTTGTCACATGCGGAAACTGAGGCTCAGATAGAGGAATGGAATTGACAAAAGGCACAAAGGTCTTGAGTTTCAGAGGTGGGATGTGAATCCAAGTCTTTCCTGAATCCAAGGCCTGGCAAGGGAATAAGCTGTGACCTGCACATAAAAATGGCATTTGGAAGAGTGAATGTTATATTAGTCATGTGACTTCAAGTACATCAGGCTATCTTCTACTAATGGGTTTCAATTCTGTACCATGAAAGCTAATGCATACATAATTTTAGGATTCCATCAATTACCACTTAAAAACTATTTTGAGATTTCTGAGGATTACAGAAGAGAAGTATTCCTTCAAGTCTGGCTGCAGAGTAAAGTTCTATATATTGGACCTTATTTTTTCCTTGACTTTCCTATTTCCTAATAAATCTGAGCACGCATTCTTCCAGAAAGAACTGGTCCCATGATACAATAAAACTCTACTCAGAAACATAAAAACATTTGTAACATTCACATCCAAATAAGTGATCACTGATAACACAATTTCGCCACAATTCTTGCCACAGATTAGTGACAACCTCAAGCCGTGGCCACTCTTGTGGAGTGGGAGTGACCAGGACCTGGGCCTCAGGCACTTGGTTAAGTTGTTCTTTCTCCTTCAAGCTTCCTGCCTTCACACTTCCCATTTTAGGGCACTTCTCTTATCTCTCTTTTGCAGTCGCCTCTTTGCAGATATCTTTACATCTAAGAATAAACCAAATTAAAAGGATAAGAAAAAAGGTAGCATTGTCCAAGGATAGCCATACCTAGGAATTCTTGTAAACTTGGGGCAAATGTGGCTGACAAGAGGCATCAGGTATGGACAGAAGAGAGTCGCAGCTGGGCCAGGAGGGTCTGACCCCCAAAGCACTGACAGCCATAAAATGGCAGAGAGGACAGGCCTGTTGGTGATGGCTCCAAGAATCAGGAGCTGATGATAGTCATTGGGAAAAGTCAAAAGCAAGTGGTACTGAGTCATTTACAGTCACTTCTCCCACCCTGGCAGCTTTAAGAGGTGACGTGGATACCAAGGGTTTAGGAAAACAAAGCTACATTTTAGCCCTCTGAGCTTTGCTCCTACTACACTAGATAATACAGGAGGTCAGGGGGTTCTCCTATTATGCCCACTGGAGTGCTAGAGTTCCACCAGGGCTATGAGATCATAGACTGAGAGATGCCAGAAGCCTTAAACATCATCGAGTCCAAACCTCTCATTTTACAGAGGGGGAAACTAAGGTCCAAGGGGTGAAGTGACTTACAGAGCAAATCAAGGCAAGATCCAGAATCCAGAACCAGGTCCCCTGACTCCAAATCCGACACGTGTCCATGGCATCACTATGGTACATCTGACAATTAAGAGAACACTGGTAACTGTGGAGAGACTAGTTTCCACTGAATTGTGACACTGGAAGTCAGATTGTAGAGGGTTTAAAAGAAATGAAGTGGAGATACATACTTGGACAGCTTCTTCAAGGAGTTAACTTGAGAAGGGAAGGGGAGACACAATGTGATGTAGGGCAGGCATTGTCAGATGTAGTGAAAAAGGAATGCAGGAAATAAGCATTTATGGAGCACCTACTAGGTGCCAGGCACTGTGCTAAGTGTTTACAAATATGGTCTCATTTAATCCTCTGAACAACGCTGAGAGATAGCTATATCCTCATTTTATTCCCATCCACCCTGTCCCCATTTTTCAGTTAAGGAAAATGAGGCAGGCAGAAGTTAAGTGACTTGCCAAGGGTTTGAGTAAGTATCTGAGGCTGGATTTGAACTCAAGTTCTCTTGAGTACAAGCCCCAGCACCATATCCATTGCACCACCTAGCTGCCTCTAATGAGGGGTTTCCTTTATGTTTCAGGGAGATTTTGACAAGTTTGTGGCCATCACAGAAGGACCAAAGGATCTAAGGATACTGAAGATGGCCAAGGGTGCTAAGGGATGGATGGTGCTACTGAACACAACCTGCTAAAGAAGAAGCAAGGGGATGGGTTCCAAGCTACATGTTGGCCTTGCCCCTGGGGTTGCTACAAGCATTGGCCTTGCCAGGGAGAAGATACCCCCCCATCGTCAGGGTCTGCAGTAAAAGAGAAGGGAGAGAACTGGGCTGTCAGAGAGATGTGAGATGTGGAGGGGAGAAGGGGCTCCTGCCAGATGGCTTCAATTTTTTTCAGTTCAGTATGAGGAGAAGTCCTCAGCTGAGAGTTTGAAGACAAGGGGTAACAAGCGGGGTCTGAGGAAGGAAGAAGTTTGGAACAGCTTCTGTGGAGAGTGGGATGGCAAACGGATTCAAGAAGAGCACTAGGATTGCCTTGCTACAATGAGGGCCAAATTGAGATCAACTAGTATAAATGTGTAGCTGACTCATCAAGCACTGGGTTTGGGAATAAAGAAGACCTAGGTTCAAATTTGATACTTATTCTGTTCCCTCTGAGCAAATCACTTTTCCATGTGCCTCAAGTAACTCTCTAGGATTTGTCTAGTAAGTCATAGACTCCCTACCCTAGAAGTTCCCTACAGAGAGAAAAATCATAGATCCTTGATGGATTCACAGAAAAAATCCCAGCTCTAGCCATCTTACCCAAAGACCAAACAAAGGAAGGTCAGTGAAAATGCTTTGGAAAATGAAAATCACTACGTAAATGTAATGTTTTAATACAAACAATAAATGTTTCTAAAGGTAGTATAAACTTTTCCCAAATGCCCACTTCTACATAGTGTTTTCTATAGGGGAGTCCTTTCTTTCTTATTGGATGGATACTAGGGTTTCAAAAGGGATCCAAACTGGGTTTAAAATGTGCCAATGAAAATAGGACAGAAGTGTGGCAATGATGCTCTTCTGAGGGCCTTTGGGGGTGGGGAGATGCACCTTACCGATAATTGATCCATTTGGAATTTGTACATGCTGCCTGCATTGGACACTTCAGAAATATGTTTGGGGAAAATGACCGATGTCGTAAATTTTTTTAAAAAAAAGTTTCTTCCATCTTTCTTTAGTTCCTCATTCATGCCATCAAGTGAGGTAGTGTCTCCTCTACAGTATCATAGCACTCCACAGAGGGCCTCTGTGCTCTTAACATTACCAAGCTGCATTCAGAAATATATTCTAAATATATGCATGTTGTTATCAACACACAGAGTAGCAGGAAGGGAGGATACGGAATACCAAAATCAGAGGGACAATCCTAATTATCCATTCCTTGGCCTGGAAATGCGGTAGCTAAAGTAAATCAGATTAATTCAGAGATGCTTGCCAGCTTACAATCAGTGATTTGGGACTCTTTGGACTCTTTTTTTGTACATCCGAAAACTATCAATGTTGTGCATTTCACCTCATCAGAATTCACTGAAGCCCATCTGAAGGTTTCATTATTCTTTAAGAGGACATTAGTAACCCCACCATATACTTACTTTTAAGACTTTGTAAATTAATTATTCTGACAATATGCTGCAAAGCCAACATATTAATCATACAATTAAAATCGGAGGAACACAAGTTAGTATGTTTCGACAGTCCTGGGATATGGTGAACAATGTATGTCCTGCTTAGAGAGTGCCACCAGCTTGCCTCCTATAAGAAAGGAGAGTGACTGTGGGATGGGGCTCACACAAGCTTCTAATGGAGCATCCCAGTGGAAAGGATGGGTTTTCTCACACTGAGCACCGTTGTTACTTCACTGTTCTCTCCACCAATATCCAGCCCAACAAAAGCCCCCAGCTGGGTGTCTTGGGAGCTGAGAATTTCCATTTGTGAAAAGTCTGGTATGATGATTGTAGCTCAGACACCACCCGAATGACAACAGCACTCTCTGACATCCGCTTTCCCTTCTCTGGGTGACAAGCCACAGAAAACAATATTTGGAGACAAAGCATGTTGCTAACTTATTACTCCATGAAGTAATGTGCCAACAAGGTTGCATCAGTTCCACAGCCCTCCTCAGCTGAGCCTTCCCTGGTGGCTCAGATGGCCCTGGAGACACATCCTGTACCTCTTCCATTTATGTGGATAAAGAGAAATGGCTTGGCTCTTAGTAAATGTAGAGGACTAGATAAAGAGCTCAAGACAACCGGCTTTTTACTCCCTTAAGCACCAAGACCTTTTTTAACCCTCCTCATGCCCTCCCTCCACTAATTTTGCAGGAACTACGCCATCAGGCACATAAGATGATGAATGTTTGAGAGTCCAGCAAGGCTGAGCTCGTGAGAGGACTGTCATTAAATACAGGCAAGATCTAAACTTCGGAGCTACTATACTTTTATTTTATTTCATTTTATTTTTTATTCATAGCAGCTGGCAGTCAGTATTTCCTGAAGTGGTTCTTCTAAGCAATGAAGCTTAATAAATTGGTTCAATCTCCCAGACTGCTGTTGTTCAGGGCTGGGCCATGCCACACTCTGGGTCAGCCTGTGCCCTCAGAGTTCCAAGGCTTTCTGGGTGTTTCCTGGACAGCAGCCTGGCAGTGGCATACTATCTACAAAATGGAGCCACTGCTAAACTGCTAACCATGACTCCTTTGCCCTGTTTGCTATACATTTCCTCGAATGAATTTTCAAGAGTGGCTAAGGGAGGTCACTTCCAGACAGACTAGCTTTGACCCTCTCCTTCCAGTCAGTAGAGAGAGTTCAAAACCTGCAGTAAGACACTGAAATTACTTGGTCAGTTGATAATTATCACCAGTTGTCTTAGCTTACATCTTCCTACGTATGTATACCTTTTAGGTACCATTAAGAAGTTAATTAAAAATTGGAGGATGATAATTTTTACTATATTCCACAAAAAATGGACATGTGACCTTAATATTAAAGATCATATTATAAAAGTAAGGAGACAGATCATATATCTCTAATAGCTATAGATGGGTAGGAGACATATTCTTAACCAAACAAGGGATAGAGGCAGTTATAAAATGTAAGACATAATTTTGATTACATAAAAATGAAAAGCTTCTACACAAACAAAATTAATTCACCAAGGATAAGGAGGGCTGGAAGCAGCAGAATGGGGAAAAATCCTTTATAGAAAATTTCTCTGATAAGGCTTTCTTTGGGAATGGCTTTTTTATGTGTGTGAGTGTGTGTATGTCTGTGTGTTTACATAAATGTGTGTGTGTATATATATATATATATGTATGTATATATACATATGTATACATATATATACATATATATACACATGCACGTATACACATATGCATGTATATCTATGCATGTATATGTACAAATTGTATATATTAATATGTGTATATACCTATGCATAGATGTGTATCAATTCCCCAATAGGTATGAACAAACAGTTCTCAAAAGAAAATTTGTAAACTATTAACAACGATATGAAAGAAAGCTCCAAATCACTAATAATAAAATCAAAATAACCCTGAGGTTTCACCCTACATTCTGCAAAGTGGCAACGATGGTTGGAAGGGTTGTTGGCAGTGCATGGTTGGTGGAGCTGTGAATCAGTACAATAATTTTGGAAAACAATTTGGAATTAAGCAAATAAAGTGACTAATATATCTCTACCCTTTTACCCAGAGATTCTATTACGAGGCTTATATTCCAGGAGGCCAGTGATAAAAAGACAGACCCCATATATACTAAAATATTAACAGTAACACTTTTTGTGATATCAAAGAATCAGAAGCAAAGTAGATGCCCGTCAAATGGGAGATCACTAAATAAATTATAGTACATAAATGTAATGGAATATTCTTATACCATAAGAAAAAATGAATATGATGAATAATTAGGGAACCATGGAAAGTTTAATATTTACTGATACAGAAAACAATATACATAATGACTACAATAATATAAATAGAAAGAACCACAAAATTTCAAAAATAAATTTTGCAAAATGGCAATGAACAAGCATGGCTAAAAGGAAGAGATATGATATCCCCACATATACTGTATCCCTTTGCAGAGATGGGAGGTCCATGAGTGTGGTACATTTAATATATTTTCAGACTTTTTCCAATATATTGGTATTTTGCTGTTATCAGTTATGCTGATTTTCCCTCTTTTTGTCTTTAAAAATATGTATTAGAGAGGACGGAGCCAAGATGGTAGATAAGGGGCAGCCATCCAGCTGAACTCTCCCAATATTCCTCTCCAAACAACTTTAAAATAACTCCTCCAATCAAATTTTGAAGCAGCAGAGCCAACTAAAGGTCAAGGGGAGACAAACATTTTTCCGACCTAAGAAAACTTAAGGGGTCAAGAGAACTCTATAATACTGTGGTGGAAGTCTGCCCAAAGCCCATACATGCAGTGCTGGCAATAGCAGCTACAGCAGCAGCCACAGAAGATGGTAAGGGGATTGGGAAAACTGGGCAAAAAGAGATTACAGGGGACCCTTTATTGGGTCCATATAAAGCTACAAAAGTGGCAGAAAAGACCAAGGGATAAACTCGGAAGAAGATGACAGTGAAAACAGCTACAAAAAGCTTCAAGGAAAATGCTAATTGGATCTAAACCCAACAACAATTCCGAGAAGAGTTAAATAAAGAGATAAGAGTTTACAAGGAAAAATTGGGAAAAGAAATGAGAGTGAGGCAAGAAAATTATAAAAAGAATTAACAGCTTGGTAAAAGAGACGAAAAATACTGAAGAAAATAACACCTTAAAAAACAGAATTAGCCAAATGTTAAAAGAGGCACAAAAATCCACCGAAGCGAAGAACTCCTTAAAAAGCAGAATTCACCAAATGGAAAAGGAGGTACCAAAATTCACTGAAGAAAACAATTCTTTTTTTAAAAAAAAGTAGAATTGGTCAAATGGAAAAGGATGTACAAAAGTTTGCTGAAGAAAATAATTCCTTAAAAGTTAGAATTGGACAAGTGGAAGCTAATGACTCTATGAGACAAAAGGAAACAATAAAACAAAATGGAAAGAAGTAAAACATACAGGGAAATGTGAAATATCTCATAGTAAAAACAAATGACCTGGAAAATAGATCTAGGAGCAAAAATTTAAGAATTATTGGACTACTTGAAAGCCATGATAAAAAAAGAGCCTAGACATCATATTTCAAGCAATTATCGAGAAAAAACTGCCTTGATATCTTAGATCCACAGAATAAAATAGAAGTTGAAAGAACCCACCAATCACCTCCTGAAAGAGATTCTAAAATGGAAACTCACAGGAATACTATAGTCAAATTCCAGAGCTCCCAGGTCAAAGAGAAAATACTTCAAAAAGACAGAAAGAAACAAATCAAATATGGTGGAGCCACAGTCAGGATCACATAAGATTTAATAGCTTCAATTTCAAAGGAGCAGAGTCCTTAAAATATGGTATTCCTGAAGGCCTGTAGGATTACAATCGACAATCACCTTCCCAGAAAAACTGAGTGTAATCATTCAGGGGGAAAATGGATATTTAATGAAACAGAGGACTTTCAAGCATTCCTCATAAAAAGACCAGAGACAAATGTAAATTTTGACATTCAAAGAAAAGACTAATGAGAAACAAAAACCAGTAAACGTGAAAGAGTATTTATAAGGGTCTCAATGAAGTTAAAGTGTTTACTTTCTTACCTAGGAAAATGATAATGTAACTCCTAAGAATGTTAAAAGACGTTTACATAGACAGAGGGCATGGGTATCAGTCAATTATGTTAGGATGATTGCCAAAAAAAAGAATGAAGGGGTGAGAAAGAGGGATGCAATGGGACAAGAGGGAAGGAGAAGTAGAATGGGGAAAATTTTCTCACCTTAAAGAAGTGTGCAAGGAAGAGCTTTTACAATGGAAGGGGAAATGAAGTGGGGATTAGCGAGCAATGCTTGAACTTCATTCTCATCAGAATTGGCTCAAAGTGAAAAGAATGTATGCTATCCATTTCCAGAGAACTGATGAACTCTGAGTGCAAATTGAAGAATATGTTTTACTTTCTTTATTTTTCTTGCTTATTTTGAAATATGGCTAATGTGGAAATGTTTTGCATGATTTCACATGTATAATTGATATCATATTGTTTGCCTTCTCAGTGGGTGTGGGAGGGAGGGAGAGAATTTGGAACTCAAAATTTAAAAAGAAAATAATGTTCAAAAGTAAATAATAAATGGAAATGTCTTTTAAGTGTGGAGAGCTACAGGTAAAGTTTAAAAAATATATTGTTACATGATCTCTATAGGAGAGGATGAGGGGGAGCGATACTGGGGGAAATTACGGTGATAAACATTTTTAAAGACATCAATAAAATATATTGTAAAACATTTGGAAATAAGGAGAAGAGTCAACTCTTGGGTTTCAAGATTCCTTCCTATTTAAAAAATACATTGTTATCTGTTGTTTTTATATCATCTTCATTTCTTTCAGGCAAGTTAGTCAATAAGCATTTATTAAGTGTTTTCTGTGTACCAGGTAGTATACTAAATGCTAGGGATACAGAACTGTATTATATGCTTGGGAAACAAAGAAAGGCTAAAATATGGTCCTAGATCTGTCAAAGAGCTCAGATTCTAATGAAAGAGACAGTACACAAATAACTGGGCACATACAAGATATATACAAAAGACAAAAGAGTATAAATGGAAGGTAATTACCAGCAAGGAAACCAGGAAAGGGCTCCTGAAGAAGGTAGGATTTCAGTTGAGATTTGAAGGAAGCCAGGAAAGTCAGGAGGTAGAAGTGAAGAGAGGAGTTCATTCCCTTATAATCATTATCAATATCAATGTCTATATCTATCTGTCTATCTACACAAATACATGTATATATGTATATGCATGTACATATGTATATGTATATGTATGTATGTATCTAAAACGATAATCAAATCTACACATTCATTGTGTGTACCATAGGCTAATCACAGGCCATTGGGAAAAAACCAAACAACTCCTGCCTTCAAGAGCTTACCTCGTACTGCTACGGCAATCCATGTGCCCTATATACATACTGCCACTCAACTGATCAGAATTTGTTGGCACCCCTCAATCCCTGCTATGTTCTGCTTTGGTCTCTCAGATACTAAGAAATACGTCAATTTGTTGGCCTAAACATCATCCCAGAATGCTGATACTGCTCTCCTTGCATTGCTTCCTGGATTTCTAACTTCCTTTTCTTTCCCATGCCATTCTGCGTGGCTACTGAATCAACGATAACACACACAGTTAGTTGTTTACTTTGGCCAAATTAATGGCTGATTTCTTGGAAATTGATTGTATCGACCATGCAACAATCCAAATCAGTCATGAGTTGATAAAAATTGGTTTTTAAGGTTGCTAAAATAACTGGAATCCTATGTCACAGCTGGATTATTTAGGTCACTCAGACATGACCTACGGCTACTGAGTATAAAGGGTTGCTGAGATTTGACTATTATTAATACTAAAAGGTAAAGCAGCTCATTGGGGTTTAGGATCAGGAAGCCTAACTTATCCAAATGGACTGTCTACATTGAGAAAATTGCTAAGTTCAAATCTTCACTTCACTTTGGCCTAGTAGAGATACTCTCAGAGAAGATCCATATATGTAGCTAAGCATGACAGCTTCTATGAGAAGATCTTAATTAACTCATCACATAATCACAAAGAGGACAGGTAAAGGAAAGCAAATACCACCAACATAAAGTAAATACAGTTTCTACACCACTGATATGGCCTACCTCCCAAGCAGGGCCCCATCAGCTGCTCCCAAACAATCAGATTAGGAAATGCCAAAGCTACCCACAATCCTGGGTCATAACTACATAAGTAACTTTGAAGTCTTTTCAGAGAAGCCTAAATAAGAACACCTATGTCTATTCCCTGCTGTCTCCCATTTCTCAGGGCCACCAGAAACTCATCCAGCCCCCAAAAGACCTTTCTAACAGTTCCCAAGTACTACATAGCAATTCATGTTTGTTTTTCTCTAGTAGAATGGCAGCTACTTGAGGACAAAGACTATTTGCCTTTGTCTGGGTGTCCCTAGCATCTACCACAGGACATGGCACTGATCACACAGCTTTGTAGCTTGGCCAATTTTCCTTGAACTTCAATAATACTAATAATTCAACTAAACAAATGTTCACAAGTCTGTTCTGTGCAAGAAACTGTGTATAACTGACATTTCTAGAGTATTTTGAGGTTTACCAAGCAATTTATATATGCATCATCTCACTTAAACCATACCATGATCCTGTGGGAGAGATATCATAGGAATCATTATCCCCATTTTTCAGATAAGGAAATTGAGGTTCTGAGAGTCAAAGTGACGTGCCCATCAGTATAAAGCTCAGAAGTTTCAGAAGTGAAATTGTGCGATGCTGCCTAGGCCTGGGCTAACTGGAATTATTATTATAGAATCTAATGGCTAGCAGCAAACATGGATATCTTTGATAACAGTAGATCAAGCTATGAGGAGAGACAAAGGGAACACTACATGGAAATCCAGATGAAAATGATTCAGATGCACAGACTATGGGAGCCTTTTGCAATACAAAAATGAGCAAATCAGAAACTGAAAAAGTACTCTAGTCTCCCTACTGGCATAAAAGTCGTGTCTATACATGGACTACACAGTGGACCATGGGAACACTAATGCAATCCTTCTGATACATCTTCACAATTGGTACTAATACACACAGACAAATCAATTGAAGGGGGTTATGAGTTGTTGGTGATATCAAGTATTTCAGAGTCTGTTTATTTCACCTGTAATGGCTGCTGTCTAACACCAAACAACTGGTTGACGTATCACTTCGATATATTTAAACTACTAAATTCAGTGAAAAAAAATGAGGAATGGTCAACTTCAATCAAAATAACCACGTCTTCATACAGACAAGCCATATCTTAAACAAAGCAGAAAAACCGGCAGTTTTGATCGAACTAGAAAATGGTCACTGACAATTCAGAAACTAGATAGTCTCAGAGAGGAAGGCAACCATTTCAAGGGGCAGAAAAGCCCTGTGTACACAGACAGAAAAGCTTTGCATTTCTCAAGACAAAAAATTGAATTGATTCACATGGTGTTCACACCTTACAAATGAGCTAATGTTGACGCCTTAAGAGACTTTTAGCTCCCTGAAAGAACAGAAGGCATTACAACTAATTTAAAAATGAAGATCAAGCTAGTGTACTTGGAGAGAAGCAAAAACAGATCTACTCACTGGCGTGGATTGATTTTCTTTTTTGCTGTAAACCTGTGGATAACTAAGCCCACACCTGAAGAGCTGAACCAAGAGTTTTTTCCACTGAACCTTCTGTCTCCGTCTCAGATGTGATGTATAGTACCTTGCAAAAAGACCTAGCTAATGAGATATAAGGGGGATCCCTTTTGGAACCAATCATTATAAAAGTTACCTCCTAAGGCCCTCGATTTATGTATAAAACTCCCATTTATGTCCAGCATGTGCAGAAAGGACAGCAAGACGTAATCTGATTAACGTTTTTAAGAAAACAGATTTTAGGGTAAGGTGGAGCCGAGATGTATAACTAAAGACAGGGACTCATCTGAGCATTCCCATTCCCCCTCCAAACTATTTAAAAATAATGCCTCCAAGCTAATTCTGTAGTGGAAGAATGAACAAAAGGATGGGGTGAAACAATTTTCAAGCCCAAGACAACTTCAAAGTGTAGCAGGAAAGGTCTGTGTTACTAGGGTGAGAGGTGAGCACAGTCCAGCACAAGCATGCCCCAGTAGCAGGCCTTGGGGGCAGATGAATCTACAGTGACGGCTCCTGGAGCTCTTAGCCCACAACTGATCAGAAACAGATTACAGAGGACCCTTTGCTGGCACTGGGAGCAGTACTCTGTTGCATTGCCCATACTAGGTCCCAGGATTCATTCCCAGGGCAAGGAGGAATATTAGCACACTAGAACTTGTGACTACAGGGGAGAGGAGACCTTGGTCACAGTTCCAGAGTGGAAAAGAGTGCTTGTGGTTGCTCACAGAACATAGCATAGGCCAGGAGAGCAACGACCATACCTTTTCTTAAATCACGATACCTTGGAAGAACCAAAAATTTAAAGACCTCCAGAACTAGTACTGAAAAGAGTAGCATGAAAAACCTGAAGTTTGGAAAAGGCCCCCTCTATCCCGGGAGAAGAGCCCAACTTTAACATAAATTTCAGTCAAGAAATAGGCTGGAAAAAATGAGCAAACAAGAAAAAAAGAATCTGACCACAGAAAGGTACTATAGGAACAGGGAGGAATAAGACACAAACTCAGAGTAAGACAACAAGGTCAAAACAGCTAAATGCAAAGCCTCAAAGAAAAATGTGAATTGGTCTCAGACCAAAAAAAAAAAAAATCCTAGAAGAGTTTAAAGGGGATTTTAAAACTCAAATAAAAAAAAGGTAGAGAACAACTTGGAAAAGAAATGAGTGATGCAAGAAAATAATGGAAAAGAGAGTCAATAGCTTATTAAAGGAAGCACAAAAATCCACTAAAGAGAAGAATGTCTTAAAAAGCAGAATTGGCCAAATAGAAAAGGCGGCGCAAAAACGTACTGAAGAAAATGTCTCTATGAAGTATCAAGAAACAAATAAAATCAAAAGAATACATAGAAGGAAATGTGAAATATCTCACTGGAAAAAAATAAAGAACTGAGCTGGAAAATGGACCCAGGAGAGATGTTATAAGAATTTTTGGACTACCTGAAAGCCATGATCAAAAAAAGAGCCTAGATACCATCTTTCAAGAAATTATCAAGGAAAACTGCCCTGATATTCTAGAGCCAGAGGGTAAAATAGAAATTGAAAGAATCCACTGATTGCTTCCTGAAAAAGATCCCAAAAAGAAAACTCCTAGGAGCTCCCAGATCAAGGAGAAAATACTGCAAGCGGCTAGAAAGAAACAATTTGAGTGTTGTAGAAACACAATCAGAATAATACAAGATCAAGAAGCTTCTACATTAAGGGATCAAAGGGCTTTGAATATGATATTCCGGAGGTCAATGGAGCTAGGACTAAAACCAAGAATCACCTACCCAGCAAAACTGAGTATCATGTTCCAAGACAAAATATGGACTTTCAATAAAATAGAGGACTTTCAAGCTTTCTCAGTGAAAAGACCAGAGCTAAATAGAAAATTTGACTTTCAAACACAAGAATCAAGAGAAGCATGAAAAGGTAAACAAGAAAGAGAAATCATAAGTGACTTACTAAAGGTGAACTGTTTTTTTCACATTCCTACATAGAAAGATGATGTGTATAATTCATGAGACCTCAGTATTAGGGTAGCTGAATGGACTATATATATATATATATATATATATATATATATATATATATATACACATACATATATATATATATACATACACACAGACATATATATACACACACACACATATGGACAGAGGGCACAGGGTGAATTGAATATGAAGGGATGTTATCTAAAAAAATAACATCAAATTAAGGGATGAGAGAGGAATATATTGAGAGAGGAAGAAAGGCAGAGATAGAATGGGGTAAATTATCTCACATAAAAGTGGCAAGAAAAAGCAGTTCTGTTGGGAGGAAAGAGGGGGCAGATGAGGGGGAATGATTGAATTTTGCTCCAATCGGGTTTGACATGAGGAGGCAATAACATACACACTCATTTGGGTATCTTACCCCACAGGAAAGAAGGAGAAAGGAGATAAAAAAGGGGAGATTATAGAAGAGAAAGCAGATAGGGGGAGGAGGTAATCAAAAGCAAACACTTTTGAAAAGGGACAGGGTCAAGGGAGACAATTGAATAAAGGGGGATAGGATAGGAAGGAGCAAAATATAGTTAGTCTTTCACAACATGAGTATTGTGGACGGGTTTTGCATAATGATACGCATGTGGCCTATGTTGAATTGCTTGCCTTCTTAGGGAGGGTGGGTGGGGAGCGAGGAGGGGAGAGAATTTGGAACTCAAAGTTTTAAAAGCAGATGTTCAAAAAAAAGTTTTTACATGCAACTAGGAAATAAGATATACAGGCAATGGGGCATAGAAATCTATCTTGCCCTACAAGAAAGTAAGGGAAAAGGGGATACGGGGAGTGGGGTGACAGAAGGGAGGGTTTACTGGGGAACGAGGCAATCATAATATATGCCATCTTGTAGTGGGGGGAGGGTAGAAATGGGGAGAAAATTTGTAATTCAAACTCTTGTGAAAATTAATGCTGAAAACTCAAAAATTAAATAAATAAATAAATAAATAGTGATTTGAATATATATGTGTATATATATACATACATATATATATATATATATATAGAGAGAGAGAGAGAGAGAGAGAGAGAGAGAGAGAGAGAACTGAATCAAATTTATAAGAACACAAGTCATTCCCCAATTGATAAACAGTCAAAGGATATGAACAGGCAGTTTTCAAAGGAAGAAATCAAAGCTATCCATGCTCTGAAAAAATGCTCCAAATCACTATTGATTAGAGAAACGCAAATTACAACAACTCTGAGGTACCACCTCATATCTATCAGATTGGCTAATGTGACAGAGAAGGAAAATGACAAATGTTGGAAGGGATGTGGGAAAATTGGGACACTAATGCATTGTTGATGGAGTTGTGAACTGATCCAACCATTCTGGAGAACAATTTGGAACTATGCCCAAAGGGCTATAAAAGCGTGCATACCCTTTGACCCAGCAATAGCACTCCAAGGTGTGTATCTCAACAGAAAAAAAAACAAAGAAAAAGGGAAAGGTCCTATATGTACAAAAATATTTAAAGCTGCTCCTTTTGTGGTAGCAAAGAATTGGAAATTGAAGGTATGCCCATCAATTGGGGAATGGTTGAACAATTTGTGTTATATGATTGTGATGGAATACTATTATGCTATAAGAAATGATGAGCAGGATGCTTTCAGAAAAAACTAGAAAGATTTACATGAACTGATGCAAAGTAAAATGAGTAGAACCAGGAGAAAATGGCACATAGTGACTACTATATTGCGGTGAACAACTTGGGTATTCTAATCAATACAATGATCCAAAACAATTCTATAGACTTATACTCCAGAGAAAGAACTGATGGAGTCTGGATCCAGATCAAAGAATACTTTTTTATAACTTTCATTATTTTTATTGTTGTTTTTTGGTCTGTGCTTTCTTTCACAACATGGCTAATATGGAAATACATTTTGCATGACTACACATGTAGAATCTATATCAAATTGCTTGCCTTCTCAATGATGAGAGAAAGGAGAGACGGAGGTAAAGAATTTGGAGCTCAAAATTTTAAAAGATAAGTGTCAAAAATTGTTTTTACATGTAATTGGGAAAAATAAATTTTTAGTAGAAAAGGAAAAAAATTAACAAAAAAGAACATAGATTTACTCAATTTTCTATGAAACTTAGTTTTCTTTACAGTGCCCTTGTTTATTTATTTTTGGGTTTCCTGCTTATCACAAGAGAACCTTCTCTGATCTACAGCTCCAACATCTCAGGAAGCAGTTAGGTACCTCAGTGGATAGAAGGGTGGGTTAGGAGTTAGACAAACTGGAGTTCAAATCCTGTCAGACAACTATTAGCTGTATGACCCTGCTCAAGTCTCTTAACCTCTCTGACCCTCATTTTCCTCATCTGTCAAATAAAGGCTTTGGATTCAACAGTCTCCAAGGTCCCTTCCAGCACTAAATCTATGATCCTGTGAAAATTTAGAGCAAATACAAAATGTCTTAATAATAGTCCCCAAGCATTTTTTCGTACCTCTTCACTGTGAATGAATTTTCCAATGGATTAGCTATTCTCCAATAATAATCTGAAGAAAACTGTGAAAAGTCCTTGCATTCTATCTTGATGGCAATTCTGGCTTTTGTCCCATTCTTAGAGGAATAAGAAACCCTTTTTATTACATTATTCTGAAGATAATCATAATTAATATTCTCTTCCTATTGCTAATTCATTAAGGCAAAATACTAATAGGAAAATATACTCATATTGTTGTCAAATGCATAGCTAAATACCATTAAATATAATCTACCCTATGTACCAATGGGGCCGCCCAATGTAATGGCAGGTAAGGAAGCCATGGATATGGAAAATATGAGAACCATTTCTGGGAGACTCATCCATCCTTCATGTTCAAGGTGTAACCTACTTCTCAAAAGGAGGACAAAATTCACTGTCCTCTTCTAATGGTGACACTGAATATTCTCAGGTTCCAAGCTCAGACTGAATCACTTGTATGTTTTTGAATACTGACTAGGCAAATTTCTTCCTAGAGAAGCATGACCCGTGATCTTTGCCATTAGAACTTTTAATCCCCCTAGCTTGCCTGACTGACCACCAAGATTTCATAAACTCCTATGTATTGATGGACCATGGTACATGTTTAACAGCAAGCATGATTTTTCATATAAAATCAACACCAAAGATACATTTTTATATTTAAGTGAAATCATTAAAAAGGTAATGTTTAAACAAAACATTGCTCCAGTTAACATTCTTGGAACAGTAGAGTGAAGTATTAGTGCTCAGGTCCAATTGAAAATATACATATTTCAGAGTAAGGTGGTCAGCCCAAAGCTCCAGATCTTGATTTGTTTTAAAGATATGTCTCTGAAATAATAGATGGAATTTAGCTAATGCTTTGAGATTCGCTAAAGGCTTTGCATACATGATCTCCTTTGAGCCTCAGAACAACCACCTGGGGAGGTAGGTCCTGCAAATATTATTATCCCTCATTTTGCAGGTGAGGAAATTGAGGCTCATAGAGTTATCTTGGGTTACACAGCTAAAAGTGTCAAGACAAGATTAAACCCCAAGTCTCTGCAGACTACAAGTACTAGGCTCTTTCTCTACAATGCTTTTTTTAAAATTAACAAGGACAGGAATTGTGAGAAGATGAAACATAATAGGCCCCAGATCCCCCAACAAGCACCTCGGAGTAAGGCCCCCAAAATATGTTAGAAGATACAATGAGGATGAAAAGGGAAATAGCTTTAAGCTCCTCCAGGTCAGGACAGCCCCTGACTTCAAGGAGCTCACAATCTAATGGCAGAGACAATGTGCAAACAACTATGGACCCACAGAATGCATACAGAATCAATTGGGGTAGAACTCCTATAGGTGTTCTGAGTGAAGACAAGGTAGGCTGAAGGCAAAACCTAACTAGGGCCGGAGACAAGGCCATAGTAGGAGTTCAGAGGAACAGAGAGGTCAATACAACTTCTCAATTAGATGGGTCTCTGTGAGGATGAATTGTTTACATTCTAATGGGGAAGAAGAAACAAGTGTCCTCTCAGAACCCTAATGTCTGCAAGATTCCTGTAGAAAGTGAAATACAACTGGAATGGTTTTGTTCTGTGTTGGTGGGCTTAGGTGAAGAAGGAAAACAAGGAAGGACAAATACTGGAGAGAAATGAGGAGGAAGGGGAGAGAACTCACTAGCTCACATAATAGGGATGCATGAGATAGAAAGTATACCAACATGGAGGAAGGGTAGGAGGAACAGGCATCCCATGAAGCTCACTTTCATATGAACCAGATGGGGAAAAGAAGGAGGAATGGCAAATAAGAAAGGGAATGATAATAGGAAGTACAGGACCTGGACCACACCATTTGGAACACAGGAAAATTTTTACAATGGGAAAATGCTTCTATCCTCATGAATTGGTACTTCTTAATAATGAGGCAGAGCAGAAAAAAGAGGGCAGGGGCCAAGATCTACAAAGCCAGTAACACAGCAATTGGTCAGAAAAGGGAACTCAAATTTCGTATTTGAGAATCTTTCATTCCATGAGGAGAACCAAGAAGCTAGAGAAGGAACAAATAAGTATAAAGATCATAAATTGGAATTAAAGTTCAGAATAGACAAAAAGTAAGGGAATCAATTAGAAAAATAGAAAGAAATCCTTCTTAGAAAAGGCACATAAAGTGGGCGGGGGAGACTATTAAGAATTGGATGATTTAACTAACATATCCAAACTAGGAAAAGAATTGATAAATGGGGGAGGGGCTGGGAGGGAGGCAGCTGTGGGAATAAGGTAGCCTGAAAATAGATTAACCAAAACCAAAACTAATCATAGAAACAAAATTCCATCTCCCGACTCCAGGCACTTTTTCACTGGCTGTCTGCCATGCCTGGAATGCCCTCTCTCTTTACCTCTATCTCCTGGCTTCTCTGGCTTCATTCAAGCTCCAGCTAAAATCCCACCTTCTACAGGAAGCCTTTCCGTGATCCCACTTAATTTTCATGCCTTCTCTCTGGTGATTAGCTCCAATTTATCATGTCTGTAGCTTGCAAATTGCTTCCCCCATTACACTCTGAGCTCAGGAGCAAGGCCTTTTTTCCTTTGTATCCTCAGTCCTTAGCAGAGTGGCTGGCACATAGTGGGTACTTAATAAATGTTTGTTGACTTAGTACTGAATAAGAGAGGAAGAGAAACACGCCAAAAAATCCTAATTAAAAACAATCCTAAAGACATCAATGGAGGAAAACATAAACCTAACTAATCAACGCAATAAAATGAAAGAAAAGGAAAGACCGGATAAGAAAACCTCAAAACAATTATTTGCAAGAAACATAAGAAAAGGAAAAATACACTGAGAATAAAAATGAGAGGCTGGAATAGAATAGACTATGCTTCGGGTTAATCCAAAAAGCAAGAGTTGAAATCACAGGATCAGATAAAGCAAAAAGAAAAATTCAGAATATTAAGAGATAAACAAGAAAATTCAATAAGCTGAAAGGAACTAGGGACAATAAATCAATATCAATACCAAAATTTTATGTCATAGCATCTAAATTCATAAAGGAAGAATTAAATAAATCACAAAAAGACATCAATGGTGACTCGATAGTAGGAAACTGAATATTGCTGTCTCAAAATTGAACAAATCTATCAGAAAGATAAACAAAAGAGAAATCTAGAACTGGGCAAAGTGTTGGAGAAATTAGAGTTAAAAGACTTATGGTACATTCTGATGCACCCACTATATAACAATACACATGTCTGTCAGGACCACATGACGCTTTTACAAAAAGTGACCATGTGTTAGGACAGAGACATTGCTAATAAATATAAGCCAGAAATACTAAACATATCTTTTAGAGACCATAATATAATCAAAATAGTAATCATTTCTGCAAGCAAAAAAAAGATACACTTCTAAATGGAGACATCATCATCACTAATATTTGCATGATGCCCACCATGTACATGGTGAGCGCTTTAGAATTATCTCATCTGACCCTGCAATCTTATTATTATCCTCACTTTATATATGAAGAAACTAAGACAAAGAGAGATGATGTGACTTATCCAAGGTCACATAGCTAATAAGTATCTTAGGGTGGATTTCAACTCAGATCTTCCTGACTCCAGACCAAGTACTCTATCCACTGTGCTCCCTAGATGAAATCCTAAATAAAGAGTGGGTCAGAGAGAAATCGGAGAAATTCCACAATGAATAACTATGTGAAAGACAATAATAATGATTAGACAACATACCAAACTTTTTGAGATGTGGCTAAAGTTGTCCAAAGAGGAAAAATTATATCCCTAAAAATAGATAAACCAAAATAGAAAAGGAGAGGATTAATGAAGCAAATGCGTATTTTACAAATTATTAAGCAAACAAATAAACAAGCTCCAAATCATCACAAAAGGTGAAATTTTAAGATGAGAAGATAAATAAATTGCAAACCAAAAGGGCTATGGAGCTTTATAGCTAAAAACTCATTCTTTCAAACAACAAAACTGCTAAAGCTTTAGCCAGTCTGATTAAAAAGGAAAAGGCAATCAAATCAACAATACAAATGGTCAACAAGGTGAAATCACAACAAAACCAGAAGAAACAAGGAGAGTTATCAGAAGCCACTACGTTTGGTTATCTGCCAACAAAACTAAGACTACAAAAGAAATAGATTATTTCTGAAAATATAAACTGCCCAAATTAACATAACACCAAACAGAAAACCTAAATAATCTAATCTCAGAAGAGGGAATAGAACTAGCTGTAAAGAAACAACTAAAGGGTTAGAGTCAGAAGGCATTTAGAGGTTCTGGGTGAATTTACAGAATAATTCTATCAAACTTTTAGAAATTAATTATACACAAATTATTCTCAAAAAATGAGAAAGAAATCATTCTACTAAAGTCCTTCCATAAGACAAATATAATCCTAATACCAAAATCAGAGAATAAAGCACAAAAAAGAGAATCACAAACCAGAATCATTAATAAATATCATTTTAATGAATTTTAAATAAAATTCTGTCAAAATAGTACAACACTCATTCAAGAAACAATTAATTATAACCAAGATCAATTCATACCAGGATATAAGGAAGGATAGCTCAACATTAGGAAAAATCAAAGTACTAGAATATTAAAAACAAATGTATCCCAAACCACACGACTATCTGAATTTATAAAAAGGAAACTTTTGAAAAATATAACACTCATATATGGTTTTTTAAAAATCCTAAAAAACATAGTAAGAGAAGTATGTTAAAAAATTTAATATCATAAATGTGTTAATCTAAACCCAACTCCATTATGTATCTTCCTGCTTTCTGTGCCTGCCTCAAATTTCTTCCCATTCTAGTTTGTCACCCATTTAGCTACCAAAGTGACCTTCCTAAATAGTCTGACCGTGTCACCCCATCCCCTACTCAATAAAATACAGAGGCTCCTTATTACTCCCAGGATCGAAGAGAAAATCTTCTGTTTGGTTTCATAACCTAACCCCTTCGGTACCGTTCCAGTCTTCCTTCCACACACTCTATACATGGTGTCCATAAAGTTTGTGTGCAATTTAAAATAGCTGTAACTTTGTAATTATATGTAATAAAATGAATCTGTAAAAAGGATTAGAAAGCTTGATGTATCTAATTTATTTTTGTCTTTAGAAATTTAATGTTTATTTTATTTTTATTTTTGGAAATTCAACTTAAAAATTACTTATTTTTCAGGATTACTGTTGACCCATGGGTTCACTAGAAGAGAAAGTAAACTGTGTTTTAGTTGGCTGAACTAAAATCTACCAGCGCTGTCCACAGAAGTTTTAGAATGCAGTACAAAAAAGAAACACCACACAGGAATTTCATATCCAAGTGGATGAAAATATGTGATGTGATTGCTGGCATTACTGAAAATCAGCTTGAAAATGTTTTCCACGAATTACAGAATCATATTATTACCCTTTGTATTAGTAATGATGGTGGACATGCTGAAAATTAACAAGAACAATACAAAAATTAAGTGTTTCTTCTTTCTCTTGCTTTTTACAGATTCTTTCTATCACATATAGTTACAAAGTTACAACTATTTTAAATTGCACACAGACTTTATGGACGCCCTGTATACAATCTGGTGACACTGACCTTTTTCCTGTTCTTCATACATTCTATCCTCTTAGCTTCATGTATTTTCACTGGTTGTCCTTCATGTCTGAAATGTTCTTCTTCATTAACTCCTCCTCCTCCTGGCTTCCCTCGAATAACAGCTAAAAACCCACCTTCTACAGGAAGATTTCCCCCCAAATGTGTGCGTGGTGTGTGTGTGTGTGTGTGTGTGTGTGTGCGCGCGCGCACATGCACCCATGCAAACATATCCCCTCAATTAGAATGTGAGCTTCTTGAAAGCTGGGCCTGTTTTTGCCTTTTTGTGTAACATCAGCTCTTAGCACAGTGACTGTCTGCAATATAAACCTTGGAGGAACGTTTCCATTTAGCACAAGAGTAAAGCAAAGATGCCCTCTCTTCTTGCTGTTATTTCATATAATAATTTAAATGCTAAGAATCACAATAAGACAAGAAAAGTAAGTTAGAAGAATGGAGTATGACAAAAATGAGGCAAAACTATTCCTGTTTGCTGAGAAGATGGTTTTACTCAGAAAATACTAGGCAATCAACAACTACACAGACCAAAAAAATGAAGTTTCAGTAGAGTTGCAAGCTACAAAATAAACCCACAAAAATCAACAGAATTTCAAAATAATAGTAACATGGGAGTGCCACTCAAAATAACTACAAAATGCAGAAAATATTTAGGAGTCAATTTACCAAAGTCAATCTATATTTTTAATGCTGTACCAATCAAATTACCAATAAGACATTCTACAGAGTTAAGATAATAACAAACTTCATTTGGAGGGGGAAAAGTTCTAGAATATCAAGGGAATAATGAATAAAGGGGAATAGCACTTCAAGGCCTCAAACTGTATCGTAAAGCAGCCACTTTCAAAACCATTTGGTAAAAAAACAACAACAGCAGAAAATAGCTCAATAGAACAAAGAATTAGAAACAATCGAAGTGGATAACCCAGTGTTTGATACATCACCAAACGTAATTTACTTTGAAATGAAATCCTTATTAGATCATACCTTCTGGGGAAATTGGAAAGCAGCCTGGTGTAACCAACCTTTTATGGATGCAAGACCTGAATGTAAAGAATATGTCATTAAAAATTAGGAGTAAAGCAGATCATACACCTTTCACAGCTACAGGTAGGAGATGAATTCTTAACCAAACAAGGGATAGATATGTAGAAAACTAAGAAATATTTCAAAGCAAAAGTCATTCCCCAATGAAGAAGTGGTTAAAGGATTGTATTGGTAATTAAGGAGGGCTTTTAGCACTTATTCAATCAAGTGCCCTTGAAGAGTTTGGCCTTTGTTTCCTTGATTAAATTAGGAGTCTTTGATGACCTCCTTGCCTCAAAGGAAAGCCTAGTTTACATGGGTTTGAGTGACATGTTTGTGACATCAGAGGCTTTTAGACCACGTGAGTTTAAGTCATAGTTTTGTGACGCTTTTAGGTGACGTGGGTGAGTCGCATGTGTGACTCACCTTTGACCCTGAACAAGATATATAAACCCAGAGGTTGGCATTCTCCCTTGAGGCTCTCACTTTTGGAGGAGTGTTGGCGTGGGACTCTGGGCAGCCACTGTAAGAGCCTCCTGGCTTTTGGTAACTATGAATTGTATTTGGTCTGTTTGTAATGTATGTTTGTAATTTGTTTGTATTTGCTCTGAAGTTCAGGGTGCTGGCTTTTTCCCCTGAACTAAGTGAATGATATTTGTAGGCTGGATTGAAATAAGATTGTTAACCCCATAACATTGCTTTCCTTAGTAAAGCAGATCAAAAGAACTTCTGCTGGCAGCGTTCTTGTTGTTGGGCTTGTGTTGGTCTTTCACCCCCACAGCAGCTGCTAGCCAAATTGTTGCAACAAGATATGAACAAACAGTTCTCAAAAGTACAATTGCAGACAACAATTACGTGAATGAATGATCCAGATCACTAAAAATGAAAGATATGCAAATCAGAAGCATCCATCCAGTTTCACCTCCCATCCAGCAAAGTGCCAAAGACGACAAAAGAAGGGAATAGTCAACAGTGGAGAGGCTGTACGAAGATAGGCACACTGAGGTAATGTTTTTGGAGTTCTGAATTAGGACAACCATTATTATTATTAGGACAAATAAAGTGTCAGGGGATAGTGACCAGGACCTTGAGATTCCACTCTAAGGCATATACTCCAAAAAAGAAAGGCCCCATAGATACCAAAATATTTATAGCAGTACTTGGTGAGGTAGCAAACAAGTGAAAGGTAAATGTCCACTGATTATGGAATAGCTAAAAAAATTGTTACAGAATACAATGGCATATTATTGAGCTATAAAAAACAATGAACGTAAAAAATTTAGAGAATCAGGCTAACATATGAATTCATCAGAAGTGAAGGAAATGGAGCTAGGAAAAAATACGCACAATGACTGTAACTATGTAAACAGAACAGCAACTGTCAAACTATCCAAAATCAATGCTGCAAAATTATAAAGAATAAGCTTAAGCTCCAAAAATGAGAGATGAGAAGATACTTCCTCCTGCTGCTTTGCAAAGGTAGGGGTCTACAGATGTGGAACATTACATGTTTTTGCAGATTTGGGGGATGCACTGATCACTTTTGCTGAGTTTTCCCTTCTTCCTCTTTAAAGATCTCTAAGCAATGGCTTTCTGGGAGGGTAGAGATGGAGAGATACAAGGGGAAATCTAAGTGATATAAAAACAAAAGATATCCAAAAATCTATTTTAAAAATGCAAATGGAAGCAATTCTGAGATTTTTAGCTGACCCTCAGCAAAATTGGCAAAGGGTAGACAAGTTGGCAATAGTGAATATTGGAGCATCCCTTTGGCCCAACCACTCTGGAGAGTGATTCGTAATTAGGCACATAAAAAAGGGACTGAAATGTCCATACATTTTTACCCGGAGATCCCCCTGCTAGACAAATACTCCACTGAGGTCCGACACAAATAAACATCTCATATACACCACAATGTTGATAGCAGCAATTTTTTTGTGGTGGCAAATAACTGGAAACAAGATAGAGGCGCTCAGTTGGAGAATAACTAAACAAATTGTGGTCCATGAACGTAATGGCATATTATTGCTTTGCTGTAAATAAGGAATACTAAGAATTCAGAGAAACATGGGAGATTTTTAGCATGTGGTGCAGTACAGGAAACAGAACCAGAAAGAAAATTCAGACAACAACTGCAAAAATAAAAGCAACAAAAGGAATTGGCTAAACTTTACCTGAAAGGAGAGTTGAGAAAATTCATCTTCTTGCATTCTTTGCAGAGGTGAGGAGCTATGGCTGTGGAATATTGTCTTGTCACAGGTGGTTTACACATCTGTAGGTCTGGCTGAACTGCTTGGCACCCCACCCCACCCATCTTTAAATCTTGTTATAATGGATGGTTCACTGCCTGGGGTGGGGATCAGGGGAGGAAGAGAAAACATATATTCAGAAATGAAGGCAATATAAAAAGATAGTCCCCAGGAGAGAAAATCCAAGCACCTATGGAATTACAGCTCAGGCATTTTAACATCAAGAGAGGCTGTATGCTCTAACAGAACGAGCTTTGGAATAAGAATAGACGTTCCTTTCAGTCACAGTTCTATGAATTCTGGAACTTGTTGACAGCACACCTGTGCCCTTCTCCCACTGGTACAGCCACCTTCGAGTGAGACACTGCTGTCAATAGCTTGCCTCAGTAGATCTGGAGTGAGTTACCTGTTGGAAAATTTCCCCAAATTCCACACACTGTTTGGATGCCTTCCTATTACCTGTGGATGAGATCTCTCCTTCCCGGAGGGTCTAATGGCTGCCTCCTGGCCATACCAAATCTGGCCCTTCCTTCCACCATTTGAATCCTGTTACTCATCTCCAACTTTATCCCTTTTCTGTCCTGTTTTCTTTCCTCAAGCTTTCTGAGGCATTGTCTCAGTAAAGGACCTGTCCTTTTACTGTATCAGGGAGATAGAGGGTATTTACCACAAACTCAATTTTTCCCCTTTTTTCATCTCATACCCCTTGACATCAGTACATTCTATTTCCTTTCCCACACAAAGAGGGGGCCCCTTATCCCCAACAAGGCCTGCCCTTCTACCTATAACTTTGATCACATCCATTCCCTTCTTTCTCCAGATGTTTCCTCAATCTATCATCCCTCCTTCCCCCTGCCACCCACCCCAACTTCAATCTCTCCTTGTTTACTGGTTAATTTGCCTATCTCCTACGTCCTTCATTTTTTAAAGGAAAAAAAAAACAAAAAAAGATGCAAGACAATCTAAAATGATTTGCAAAGGAATGATTTATTCAACAATTGTCAAGAAACACTTTATTTAAACATTAAAGAGATACTGATTCTATAGTAAATTAGCAAAGTATTTCTTTCTCTTTTAAGTATTTTCCTTACAGCAAACAATTTTCAGTTTCAAAATCAAAACAAAATCCCAGGTCATATAGATGTTCACAGTACTTACATTTATCTAAGTAACTTGCACATATGTTCAGTTCTAAGATGTTAACTAAATTTCTGGGACAAACATATTGCTTTTCTTTTTTAAACCAAGAACATTAGAGTTAATGCAGAATCCTAAAGATAATCTAGTAGTCACTAAGTTTTTCTTGAATCTTCATTTTAAATGGTGTTATTTCTAGCACAGTAAGCAGGCACAGTCTTTCATATGCTTAAAAACTGGAATCTTTGGTTGCTACCCTGTCAGCTGGCTTGCACATTGAAGTCAACAATTTTGAGAATGTTTACGTTTACAACTTTGAAACACCAAGGAGGGTAAATACCCTTAGAGTGCACAATTATGATCATTTACAATTATAACAACTGTAGTTGAAAACTTTATGCTATACTTCTGAAATAAGATCTCAAAACAGTACAGTTCAAAAGAAAAAATATCAAAAAATTGTCATAGGTATGATTTTCCACCATCTGTACGTCAAACATTTAGTTAACTTTTCACTAGAAAAAAATGCAATAGAAAACTAGGACCAAGTTTCACTATATCGATTTTAACATTTATAGTTAATGCAATATTAACAATTACAGTGGCTAGAACTTATCACTAATGCTGACCAGTCAATTTATGCTGAAATTAGGTAAATTTTCAACAAGTACATGATTGCCCACAATCACTTGGCAAGTATACGTATGAACTAAGAGTTCCTGATTTGCGGAATAACAAGTTGAACTCTGGATCATCAGCTTTACTTCATCTGTTCCTCTTCCTGCTTGGAGACCCTTCTTGTCACTCTTCTTGGTTTCGTTACTTTGGGTGCTGGAGGGGGTTGTATCTGCGGACCCTGCTCAGAAGAAGAGGCTGCCTGCTCCTGCTCTGCTTTCTGCTTTAATAGTGTCCAATCAAACATGCAGTCGTACTTGTAGTCCAGGCTCCTGAAAAGAATACGAAATAGCTGCCTGAGATACATGTAATCAGGTGTTTCTTCAAAGCGAAGGCCACGGCAGTAGTTGAGATAGATGCCAAATTCTGCTGGAAAGCCCTGACACAGAACATCAACAGGGATGGACATCTTCTTTTCAATAATTTTTTCATACTTCTGCTTCTTGGTTGCAGCCTTTATTCCTTGCCAGGGCAGGCTGCTCCTGTTGAAATACATCAGGACATAACCAAGAGACTCCACATCATCCCGACGGCTCTGTTCAATGCCAAGGTGTGCATTGATGCTGGCATACCGGGCAGTGCCAGTGAAATTTTTATCTTCCCTGTAGGGTATATGCTGCTTTGTTCTGTTATCTCGGTACCGTTTTGCCAAACCAAAGTCAATAAGGAATAACTGGTTTAGCCCTGAAAAAGATGGGTCCTGAGACCTGTTAGCAGCTGCCCCGCCTCTTTTTCTCTTCCCTCCTGCCTTACGCGGACGTGCAATACCCATCAAGAAGTTATCTGGTTTAATGTCTCTGTGTATAAAGTTCTTGGTGTGCACATATTCAATTCTGCTAATCATCTGGTCAGCCAACATCAGGACGGTTTTCAATGTGAACTTACGGGAACAGAAATTGAAGAGGTCTTCAAGACTAGGTCCAAGCAGATCCATGACAAGGATATTATAGTCTTTTTCCTGACCATACCAGCGGGTTCGGGGAATGCCCAATCCACCCTGCAGAAGCTTATAGAGCCTGCTCTCATACAGTAGCTGGGGGTGCCTGGCCTTCTGAGACTCTAGCTTCACAGCCAATTCCTCATTATTGGTTATATTGACAGCCAGATAGATGTCTCCAAAGGAGCCCGCTCCAATTTTCCGCATCAGTTTATATTTCCCTCCAACAATGAATTCAGAGCTGAGGATATTGTTGCTGCTGCTGCTGCTGCTGCTTGCCATTCTGCAAGAGTGAGGCGAGGGGACCCCTGGGTTTCTGAGAAGGAGATCAGTCAAGGCAGGATTCACCCACTAGGCCCGAGTTTCCAGGAACCAAAGATGGTGGCACTGAATGTAAAACAGGAGTCAAGGTAACACCAATGAGTCCCCAGAACCGTGGATACCAGCTGGCGCAGCAAAACAACAAGCTGTGACTGCTCTCTGCTGCAGTTCTGTGGTGGTCCAAGGCCCCGCAACTTCCACAAGTTTGACCACGTTGGAAATTCGAAGCGATTGCCCCGGCTGCAAGATGGATAGAGAGTAGTGGGTGGTGCAATAGTACCACTTCCTATGGTCAATGGCTCCCACCAGATTTATAAAAATCACTCCACCCACTCTGGCTTCCTGCCTAAGTTTATGGCCCCTTCTTCAACTGTCTTCAAGTCTAAATTTTAAAAACTCTTGCACTAGACTCTATAATTCTCACTAGCTGTTGCCCTTTATTTCTCTTCCTTTTCATGGGTACACTCATAAAAAAATCTTTCTACGATAAATGCATTCATTTCCTCTTCTCTCCCTTCTTAATTCTATAATCTGGCTTCTGACTTCATTTTTTAAATTCAATTTTATTTTATTTTCAATTCTACATTTCTCTCCTTTCCTGCCATCAACTTCCCCACCCAATGAGAAGGCAAAAAACATGAAGTCCATTACAAATATGCATAGTCATGCAAAACAAATCCCCTCATAAGCCCTGCAGAAAGAAAGGAAGGAAGGAAGGAAGGAAGGAAGGAAGGAAGAAAGGAAGAAGGACAGAAAGAAAGAAAGAAAGAAAGAAAGAAAGAAAGAAAGAGAGAGAGAGAAAGAAAAGAAAAGAAAAGAAAAGAAAAGAAAAGAAAAGAAAAGAAAAGAAAAGAAAAGAAGAGAAAAGAAAAGAAAGAAAGAAAAAGAAAGAAAGAAAGAAAGAAAGAAAGAAAGAAAGAAAGAAAGAAAGAAAGAAAGAAAGAAGGAAAGAAAGACAAAATGTGCTTCAGTCTGCACTCTGGAGGTGGATAGCATGTATAATCCCGACTTCTTTGGAATTATCATTAATTATTGTAATGATCAGAGTTATTAAGTCTTTCACAGTTGATTATCTTTGCAATATTGCTATTTCTGTGTAAATCGTTCTACTGGTTCTGCTCCCTTCACTCTGCATTTGTTCCTACAAATCCTCCCAGGCTTTTCCAAAACCACCCCCTTCATTATTTCTTACAGTACAGTAGTATCCAATCACAATCATATGCCATAATTTGTTCAACCATTCCCCAACTGACGAACATCCCCTCAGTCTCCAATTCTTTGCCACCCCATAAAAAGCTGGTATAAATATTTTTGTACCTATAGGTCCTTATCCTTTTTCTTTGATCTCTTTGGAGTGTAGACCTAGTGGTGATATTGCTGAGCCAAAGGGAATTCACAGTTTTATAGTCCTCTGGGCCTAGTTCCAAATAGTTTTCTAGGGACCAATTCACAGCTCCATCAACAATGTATTAGGGTTCTATTTTTCCACATCTCCTTGAGCATTTACAATTTTCCTTTTCTGACATATTAGCCAATTTGGCAGGTGGGAGGTGGTACCTCAGAGTTGTTTTAATGTGCATTTCTCTAATCAATAGTGATTTAGAGCATTTTTTCATGTGACTACCTATAACCAGTTAAACCCTCAAGGGAAGGGAACCTATTATATAAACACTTAATTTCTCCAGCTCCTGGAACAATGCCCTACACATACTAGGTGCTCACTAACTCTTTCTGGATGATGATTTACCTTTCTAAATAAAAGCACTGTTCATATGTAGCTGCCATTTCCTCATTAGCCCATTGTTAGGTCCTGGGGCAGTTGTCAAGTCCTTCTTTTTGTATTAGTGGAAGGGCCACAAGCCTAACTTCATGATAGTATAAAAACTTAGTCAGATCCTAGCAGAGAATCAAGATCATTTTAATCTCTGCCTGAGGAAAATGCCTGGTGATGGTAATAAGAGGAATAGGTAACACTATGCAATAACATAACACTCAGTTAAAGACCTCAAAAATTCAGTTTTCTGAAAGTTTTGGCTAATGAATGTTTTTCAGACATTTTTCAGTCGTGTCCAACTTTTTGTAACCCCATTTGGGCTTTTCTTGGCAAAGATCCTGGAGTGGTTGGCCATTTCCTTCACCAGCTCATTTTATAGATGAGGAACTGAGGCAAACAGGGTTAGGTGACTTCCCCAGGGTCACACAGCTAGTAAATGTCTGAGGCCAGATCTGAACTCAGGAAGATGAGTGTTCCTGTCTCTAGGACTAGCATATATCTACTGAGCCACCTAACTGCCTATTTTTGTTAATACTGGGTAAATAAATAAACTTTGGAATCCTTGCCCTATAAGATACACCCTCATAAACTAAATTTGAGTTCAACTAAATTGGAGGTCTTTTACATATTTAGTCACAGGGAAGGGGCAGAAAGAACAGGATTGGACTGTCCATGGCATTAGGCATGTGGGCACAATACTTTAACTGAGTACCTGAAACTCTGTATGGTTTGAAGCCCTACTGGTGGATAAATTCAAGTGACTGACCAGTTTTCTTATTCTCTATAGCAGAGAAAGTTGGGTATGGTGGGGTTGTTTGAGCTCTACAGATGAGAAAGGCTCTAATTCTCTGCCAAATGCCCACGGAGTAGGGCCACCGTGATTCTTAGGAGGTGGCAGTGAAGTACAGTAACAATAATACCTGACGTTTGTGTCCAAAGCCCTGTACAGACATTATCTCATTGGAGCTTCACAACCCTGAGGGATAGGGAACTAGGAGTATTATTATTCCCATTTTAGAGATGAGATAACTAAGGCTCAGAGAAGCGCCATTAACAGCTCAGGGTCACACAGATAGTGTGGTAAAAGTATTAAAAGTAGGATTTGAAGCCAGTTCTTCCTGATGCCAAGCCCATCATTTTATATCCTATGTCACACAAGACATTTCTCAGATGGTACTAAAAAATTCTGAAGGCTCATTTAGTCAGTTCTCTTAAATCCTGTGGGTCCTGGCACTAGCCTCATCCTCATGGCCTTTTTATGACTTGGTGATTTGAATCAACAGAGAGACCAGAAGGCTTTACAATCTGATCGCATAACTCAGACTTTATCCTCAAACTATCCTTGCTAGGCTTCAGGTTTAATGAAATGAGTACACACACACACACACACAGACACACACACATACACACACACGCACACACACGCACACACACATACACTATGTATGTGTTCATATACACAGTTCCAGGTTTAGTAAGATTAGCATATCTAAACACAGGCAAGTTGTACATGTGCTCACACACATGTATATGCATACCCAAGGACAACAGGAACTCATAAGATCCTAGGTAGAACTTCACATTCAAATATTTTAGAGGCTTGCTTCACATGCAAATTTTCTAGTAATCTATTTGGCTATTTCACTGATGGCATTTTGAAGCACTCAATTCTAGGAGATCTTCCATTGGCTTAAGAAAAAAACCTTACTCTACATTTGATTCTGTTAATAGGAATTAATGAAATTACCCATACAATTAAGATACTTCAGTATCACCGAATGGGTGTTGCCTCAGTCAAACTGAGACATGAAAAAGACCTTAGCTTAAAAAGGCCAAGGTCTCCCACTGCATTCGGGGCCATCCAGTCATCTTGATTTATATCTTGCCACTGGACACAGATGGCTCTGGAAGGAGAAACTGAGGCTGGTGACTCTGCACAGCCCTGCCTCGCTTAAATCCAATCCACCTGCAACTCACGGCATCACTTTCCTGATGCTATGGTCCTCTTTGAGAACAAAGGACAAATAACAGCTTCAGTAACACACACTATATTTCATCTTGTCAGATTTCCTGGCTCAAACTCAAAAACAAAAATGAGAATGAGGATGGGGGGCAAATAGGGCAGAATTCAGATATGGTGTATTTCTGAAAAAGGAATGTGCCTTCCCATGTGCTCATGTCTACCTAAAACAAAGTAAGGTCAGTTTTTTGAATTCACCACTTGAAGACCATGCTTTGAGATGTAAATGAAGGGAGGAGGGATAGAAAGGGAAATTCTAGGTTTGTAGCTAACATTCACTTAGAGCATTTCTCTCTCTGTCCTCATGGAGTTTATACTCTAATGTAATGAAATAAAACATTTCCACCACAGAGAAATAAATACCAGATCATCTGAAGAGGGTGAAAATATCCATTGAGGTCAAGGGAGAAAGGGAGAAAGGAAATCAGGGAAGTCTTCACAGAGGGACTGTGGCTTAGGCTGAGCCTTGAGGGCAGATCAGGATAAAGAAAGAGATAGGACATCCCAAGCAAACTATAAGGAATGGTTTGGGCAAATTCACGAAAGTTTGGAACACAGCTAGTAAAATCTGTACAGAATGAAGAGTTAGAGGACAGGCATATAAGATGGGAATTAACAATACCAACAGTGCTGATCATTTCTGCGCTGAGTGCTTTATAAATGTTACCTTGCTGGGTCCTCCCCACAAGCCTAAGAGGCAGGTACTATTATTATCTCCATATGTGAATGAAGAAACTGAGGCAAACAAAGATGAAGTGACATGCCCAAGGTCACACAGCTAATAAGTATCCAAGGCCGGATTGGAACTTAGACCTTCCTGATTCCAACGCTCTAACCACTGCAACCACCTAGAAATGAAGGAGGCAGCCAGATTGTGGAGGCCTTGAACATGAGCTGGAAAGGCTACAGTCTCTCTTAGATGTAACAGGGGCCAGGTAAGGTTTGGGGCAAGGATGGGTGGGACACAAGAAAATTAATAATAATTGGTGTTCAGTTGTTTTGCACTCACATCTAACTTTTTGTGACCCCATTTGGGATTTTCTTGGCAAAGATATGGGAGTGATTTGCCATGAGGAAACTGCGGCCAACAGGGTCCAGTGACTTATCCAGGGTTACATTGTCTGAGGCCAGATTTAAATTCCCTGACTCCCAGCACTCTCTCCACTGTGCCACCGAGCTGCAGCAATAACACTAGTAATAATAATAATAGCAGCTTCCTTTTTAAGCAGCGCTTTAAAAACTGTCAGCACTTTATTTCCTAAAGTTGTTGGGAAGATCAAATCATTTACTTCACTATAAATACCTCAATTACACAGATGGAAAAATGGAGGCTCACTAAGGCAAATGGTTTAACTTAGCAGTCACAGGACTAACTCCCAATTCAAGACCTCCTTTAAGCTGGTGCCTTAAGGAGAATCTGGCTGATGTGTAGGATACAGGTTGGAGAAATAGAGTCTGGAAGCACGAAGACTAATTAGGTATACTATTACAATTAATCTGGAGCTCAACTCCTACAGATATACTCAAGCAAGAAACTAAAACTTGCAACAGACTAAAGGAATAATGTTCAAGCAATCCAATGAGAAATTAATCACTTCTTTTACCCTCGAACTGCATAGAAGGTCAGCCAGAAGTCCATGAGCAATGGGAAGAGCCAACACTAGCACCTACCCCAAAGCTAGCGACCTCCTGAAATGATCAGAGGTGGGCCAGGCCATGTATATCCTGCACATTTCTATACCTGGAGTCAGGGAAAGCAGGGAATTCTCCCGAGAAAGTACAAGTGAGGGGTGAAAACTGATAGCAGGAAACCAATTTCAAGAAAACTTTCGGAAGGTGTAGAATGCTTCCAGGGCTCCAGGAGCATTAAGGACAAGTCTAGGAATAAACATGCTTAGAACAGAGCACCCCAGGTCCAAGGACTCCAAAGTCCCTAAGTACTCTGCACTAAGACACCATTCAGGGCCCTCAAGATCCAGTAGTTTGAACCCCAAATATCCAGGGACAACTAAACCTGGGAGGTGGAGGTCAGCCCAGGAACCATGTGACCTAGGTCATACACAGAGAGAGAAAGAGACAGAGACAGAGACAGAGACAGAGCACCTGAGTCTGGTATAAAGTCAAAATTCAGAAATGAAAACTGAAGTATAATAAATTAAAGGATACACTGACCAAAAGTCATTCTACAAAGATCAAAGGATATGAGCAAACCATTCTCAAAAGAAGAATTGAAAATTAACTATACCAAACAATGATCCAAAATCACTAATAAGAGAAACGCAAGTCAAAATAACCTTTAGATTTCAGCTCACACCCAGAAAATTTCCAAAGGGACAAAAGATGGGAATATTCAATGCTGGAGAGGTTGTAGGAAGACAGGCTGGAGGTAAATATACAGTTATCAATCATAACTGTTAAAGTGAATTGACACCAGCAGGGGAGAAAACTTGGTTTGAAGTAGGACGACATTTACAGACAAAATCACTCATCCGCTAATTAATTTAGAAAAACATGGAAAGACTTGGACCTATGAAGAAAGATGCTATCCACCTTCAGAGAAAGAGATGGCAAGTGGAAATATGCATAATACAGCCTTATATGTGTATGAATGCATATGTGCATATATGTGTATATTTATAGATATGTGTATGAATATGATATAATAAATTATAATGTACATATATATCTCCATGTTTAACTGTAGTCTTCTTTGGGGGCTGGGGGTGGGGAGGAGGGGAAAAATCAAGCAAAAAGTGCACAGCAGAGAACAAAAGAAAACATACAAGGAAACAGAAAAGTTGGGGCAGCTCTGAAAACAATGGGTAGTATTTATTATATAGATTTTCTTGAAATGGAAATTTATATTGAATCCTCTTTTATGGACTGCTGTGTACATAGCAATGTTCTTTTTTCCTTCTCTTCTTTTGTATTTAAGTTTAAAATGAATAAAGTTTTTTAAAGATTCCATCAAATCCCTCATTCTATGCATGTGGTGTGGAAGGGTAAAGAAAAGAGCTGTCTCTTTGTTTCACCTTCTACTGGTGGAAGCTCTGCAATATTTTAGGACAGGAAATTCAAAGAGTCTTTCCACTAACAAGCTTTCTTTCCAAGAGGCTGTCAACCTTTCCTTTAGGAATTTTTGTTTTATCATTTGCTGCTGTTGCTCAGTCATTTCAATATCTTCTGAATCTTCATGACCCCATTTGAGATTTTTCTTTAGCAAAGTTACTGGAGTGGTTTGCCATTTCCTTCTCTAGCTCATTTTATACATGAGGAAACTAAGCAAACAGGGGGAAGTGACTAGTCAAGGGTCACACAGCTAGTAAGTGTTGGAGGCCAGATTTGAACTCAGGAAGTTGAGTCTTCCTGACTCCAGGCCTGATGCTCTGTCTACTATGGTGCCACCTAGCTGTTTTAGCATGGGTACATTTAATTCCAATGCTCTGAGGTATTCTAACCTAAAACAAAGATGAAATGTTCTAAACTGAAAAAAACTTTTTGAAAAAAATTAAATCTAGAAAAAAATATAGGGCCCTTCAACAAATGCGAGAAGCCCAAGACAAAGTGAGGATTACAGGTCCAAGCATGCTTGGCGCCTTAAGCCTTTCCTAATTTTATTTACTTACTTATTTTTAGCATTGATTTTTAAGAATTTTGAGTTCCAAATTCTCTCCTTCCCTCCAGCCACACCCTCCACCCAATGAGAAGGCAAGCAATATGATATCAATCATGCATGTAAAGTCATGTGAAACATATTCCCGTAATTTAACAGCTTTAAAAGAACCATGTACATCTTATATGCTCCATCATAGTGTGAGCTGTTGTCTTGGGTACTTTGGGAAACAAAAGACAAATTAAATAGATATTTTCATTGGCCAAAGTAACAAAAGATTTTACTATGTTTTATGGGCTTGCACCCACTGAACAGGACCATGAAAGTGGTGTCATTATAGGGAATTATGCTCATGTAACACAGTATTGCCATGGCAAATAAAAATGAACAGGGTAAATCAACTGAAAAAAAAAGAAAGTGAATGTTTCTGAACTATAAAATACAAGCATGGCCTCAGAGAGATATAAGAAGACACCTTCTACCACTGCTTTCCTGAGGTGGGAGGTGCAGGGAAGTGGCAAACGAACACACTTTCAGATTTCTTCAATGTATTGTTCTGCTTTGCTGACTGATTTTTCTCTTCTACTTTTTTTTCTTTAAAAAATCTTTGTTATATGATATAAGTCTCTGGGAGAGGGAAGGGAGAGACAGAAAGGAAAATTCAAAGGATGTAGAAAGAGAAAATATCAATATAAATTTATTTTCTTAATTATCGTGGATCTAGATCCCCCTGGAAAAGAAAAAAGAAACTTTATAATAAAGTCAAAGAAAAAAATGTATTTTCCACAAGGACTACAGGAATACCTAGAAGAAGTGAAGCAAAAGAGAAAAAGTGAAATAAAAGCTCCAGATCAAAGTAGTCGAAGGTGAATAACTAGCTTAGAACAGCAGTGGTAAACCACATCCAAGCCATGCAGTCCTCAAAACTCTAACAGGCTGAACAGAAATCAAGGGGCTTCATGAGACAGCAACAAATATTAAAACAAAGCTATATATTGAAAAAATAAGAGAAAGTCAGAGACATCTGCTGTCAAAAATAAGAGACCAGGAAAACAGGTTCAGGAGGGAGAATTTAAGAATTACCAGACTTCCTGGAAGCCATGATAAAGAAAAAAAAACTGGCCATTATATTTCCTTTTTTAAAAATGTATTTTTAGTCTGAGTTTAATAAACACCAAAGAAAATGGCTGTTTACATTATACAAGATAGAATAAAAAAGAAGTTTCTATACAAATCTGCAAATCTCTATTATGTGCAGCTTGCTTTTCTTGTTAAGAACATAATAAATTCAACATGTAGCTTTCAAAGCTGCTGGACACTGTGTTCCCAGAAGTCGTCATTGAAAATTTCCCAGATCTGTTGAAACCAGAGAAGAAAGTAAAGAGAGAAAAAAATCTACACCTCCTGAAATACATCATGAAATCCAGAGTTTCCAAGTCAAAGAAAAAATGCTGTAAGCAGCCAGACAGAACAGAAGGCACGCAAAGGCCAAAGAACTTAGGGCAAGACTGGTAGGCACCCATGGCATTGCATACAATTTGACAGCAGCTACGAGAAAGGGGAGGACATCTTGGAAGATGATATTCTAAATGTCAAATGTAAAGGCTTCCAATCAAGAATAACTTCCCCTGGAAAGCTGAGTGTAGTCCTATAGGACCACAGCTGAATAGGAACTTGGAAGTGTAAATAAAAGACTCAATAGTAATGTACAAAGGTAAATGTATTTGAGTAAGAAAAAAAGGGGGTGGCATGATGATGCACTGCCAACATTCTAACATAGGGAGAAATAAGCAAGTCTCCCTTCAGAACCTTAATGTCTGCAAAGGGGACTGAGGGAGCTAATTAAGAAAAACCAGGAATGTTGGTGAATTCATTCTGTCCTGAAGGTTTTAAAGGGAGAAAGAAAAAGGGAAGGTAAAAGAAATATACCAGTCTAGAAAGAAGGATGAAGAAGAGGAATTTCAGATTTTTCCTAATTAGGGTGCATAGAATATAAAACATGGAGGAAGGGATGGGGGAGGGAGTAGATGAAACAAAGGAGGGGTAAACACACACACAGACACAAACAGACACAGAGCCATGCAGACACACACATAGACATACACACTGGCACACACACAGACATATATACACAGACTCACACAGACACACAGAGACATACACAGAGACCCACATACAGACACACACACAGGCATACACAGAGACACACACACGAACATACACACACACACACACACACACAGACATACACACAGACACACACACAGGCATACACAGAGACATACACCACACAGACACACACAGAGACACACACACACACAAACACAGCAGTTTGGTATAGAAATACATCAAACTCCACAGAAAACATGCAGGGATGTGAAGAGGAGCTGTTTGAGGAATGATAATATCATGGAGTGAATAGTCTCAAGGAAAACAAACTTGCTGATCCTGAAACTGAGGATTAACAGGAAGACGGAAAGAAAAGAGTGACAAACTAAGGGGAGGCCCATCAAGTGGGAAAGGCTGAGCAGATTGTGCTTTATAAATGTAATGGAATATTACTGCACAGTAAAAAGCAAACAAATTAAAAGATTCATATGATCCTGGGAAGTGGGAACATATGTAAAGTGATCTAAAGAGAACCGAGAGAATGATTTACACAACAACAACAACAGAGTAAAGAAAAAGAACTTTGAACAGTTTAGCAATTCTATGGCAAACTCTGTCTCCAGAAGCCCCCGTTACCCACACCCTGACAAAGATGTGATGGCTTCAAGGTACAGAAGAAGACGTTTGCCAAGACCTCTCTTCTCTTCTCTCCTCTCCTCTCCTCTCCTCCCAATCTCACATCCTCATTCTCTCAGGAGCTCAGCACAGTGCCTGGCACATAGGCACTTCCTAAATGTTTACTGACCATCGCCTCATTTGCCCTTGTCTCAAATGAAGGGGTTGTCCTTTTCTGGGCCAAGCACAAATGATCCCATTCCATCCCATCTTCTCCAGCAGAGTGCTGCCTACAAACACGCCTCCACAAACTCTCCTTTGATCTGTCTCCCCTTGCCAGCTATCATTCTCTCTTCCTGCCTTTCAGAGAGAAAGTCCTTGAGAAGGCTGTGTCCAGTTGGCTGCCTACGCTTTTTCCCCCCTCAATCTCTTCTTCAATCTCTGCAGGCTGGCTTCTAATATGATTCAACCTGGTGAGACTGTTGATTACCCTTTTCTCCTTGGCTTTGCTGGCACTTCTCGGTCCTGCTTCCCCACCAACTGTCTGCCTGACTGCTCCTTTTCAGTCTCATTTGCTGGATCTTCAAGCATGTCCTACCTACTCACTATGAACACTCACTATGGACGGATGTCCCCTGAGGCTCCGCCCTGGAGCCTTTCCCTCCTCTTCTCCACCTCCTGGCTCCTCTGGCTTCCCTAAGCTTCAGCTTCAGTCCCAACTGTGGCAAGAAGCTTCCCCAGCCCCCTTAATCGTAGTCCCTCTGAGCTGAGCACTCTGTCTTGTGTGTACAGTGCTTGTACCTGGTTCATTGCAAGCTGTGTCCTTCATTAGACTGTGAGCTTCTTGAGGGCAGCACTGTCCATTTGCTTGTTGTTTTGTCTTTGTGACTCGAACACTTAGTATAGGATACAGCATATGGCATGCATTTACTAAATTCTCACTGATTGGACACAGTAACTATGTGAATTGAGTTCACTTGACCGTGCCTGTTTGTTACAAGGATTTTGTTTCTTTGTTTTGAATTGGAGGAGGCAAGGGGAAGCTAAGGACAACAAAAAGAGTGTTTTTAAAGCTATACTGGCAACAAAAGGAGGATCTAAGAAGGGAGAGGATCTTTGCTTGGGCAGATAGACGAGAGAAGACAGACCTGCTTCATTTTTTTTTTGCTTTTGTTTTCTCTACCAAAGAGAAGGATACTTATAGGGACTAATTTTTGTTTATTTTTTACCTTGATTTGAATGATCATTGGGGAACATAGTAGGCAGTTAATAAACGCTAATGGACTGATGGATCGGAAATGACTATCAGAGAGTTGATCCCCAGGATATGTAAAGAGATAGTAAGAGAGTGCCCAGCCTGGCCCAGATGAAATACATCTCCAACTGGCAGATGTCAGTTAGTGAACAAATACTTATTAAGTGATGTCAGGCGCTGGGTCAGACGCTAAAGATGCAAAGAAATGCAAAAGCACAGGGCCTGCTCTGAAGGAGATCACATTCTAAGAAAAGACACAATGTCCAGGGCCTTGAACCCAAGAGTCTTGGGAACACAGTGTTTTCCAACCACCCCCAGAGTTGCTTCTAGCCAAGCCTCTCTGTCACCATCTGAGGAGAAGGGGCCAGCCACCCCCACCAAAAGCCAACCAACTGCCACATGCCGGGCAGGCAAGTCAGCCTGGCTGATGCAACTGGGCCTGGTGAAGGAGAGATGGGAGACAGCTCCCATCACCACGACCTTGACCACCATTTCCCCTCATACCCTGACGGAGACAGCCCAGAACTTGTAACCTTCTGACAGAAATACTTCCAACCAGATGCCTGCTGCCATTATCATGGGGAGCAGTATCTGTAGGAATATAGTTCACTGACTGCTCCTAAGGGTGCTCATGTCTTTCGAAGTCCCCAAAGAAAGTTTTTTGTCGCAAAGTCATTTCATGTGTAGGTTGGATTAGAAAGCTGATAAGGCTCCTTCCAAGGCTTGAATTCTGTGATTCTGTCAGGTCACCATCAAGCCCACCATCTTAGAAGGAGACTCACAAATATATTCCTGTTTTCCCTTTCCAAAGATGTATGATCCCTTTCCTGCTTCCCTCCTGTTGTTAGCATCAGGACTTCCTTAGAGATTCCCCAGCTGAATCCATGGGACTTGATTATGAGCTGTGCCCCCTGGAACTGTGTTTCTGTCTGGGGCACTATTCTTAGAGGACTGTGTTACATTCCCATGTTCATCTTCTGTTACATGGCCGTGACTCTATCTTCTCTAGGTTTTTAAATATATATTTGTAATTTCATTCTGAGTGACCTGTACTCAAGTGTCCATATGAGGACACTACTATGTAGTGATTGGAAAGTTAGTGCAGGACCTTGATCAATCCATCATCCTCTATAGATACATTCTGAAATGTCAGTCTAAGTCTATTGCCTTTGGAAGTCTCACATCACTAGAATGGTCGGTCTCAAGGGATTCAAGTATCAGAGGCCAGTGATGCCAGCACATGACATGACAAAGGAAGAGAGCTCTTTCTTGTAGCTTTACCACTTGGAGGAGACTATTCCCTGGATACAAACTTGCATTAGGAATATGGAGGTGGAGCTGTGTATCCTTCCCTCTTTGGTGTGTGTGTCTAATCCAGAAACTCATTCCTGGATGGCTTTAAATAGCACTGCTACAGCTGGGCACATTCTTTAGCCATGCTAAGCCTCATCACTCAGGACTCTCTGCACTTACTGAATATATTATTTTGATTCATGAACTTATCAAAGAATCCTACATCTGGAAGAATAACTCCAGAACAGATTGTTATAGTCCATGCTGTTCAGTTACATTAAGGTTAATTGAAAGAAATCCAATAATAGTGTTCCCCTTTCATTTGGAAAGCTTCGAGCTAAGTCTCCTTCACCCCTCTATGCAGCGTGAGCATCCTGACCTCAGTGTGATGGGAGACCACTGGGCAAGGGGGGTCGGCTCATCCTTTCATCACTCGTGGACTAGAAACCTCCAAGCAGCTCTGCAATGGCAACATATCATGTGAAGCACGTGGTGGCACCTAATGGGGTTCTGCCAAGGGCACAGCAAGAAGGAAGCTGTTTGAGCAATGCTGCAGGCTTGCTTTCCCCCATGGGGCCATGCTTCAAAAGGAGGCATCACTAGTGCCCTCCCAGAGCATCCCACAGAGCAAATGAGATCCTCCTTATAAAGTGCTTAGCGCAAGTCCAACACATAATCAAGCTTCAGAAATACTTATTTCCTTCCACTTCTGCTTCCCCTTCCCAGGGGTTAAAATAACAAAGTAAGCCCTAAAGATACTGGATTGCTTTGTCATCAAATCTCTTTTTGACTTCCTTGAGGCTCAGGTCAAGCCTTGTCTTCTCCAGTCTTTCCTAACAACCTGAATGACACAATCTGTTCCCTATTTGTCACATGTTACACTTCTATCCCCAATTAGCATAGAAACTTCTAGAGGGCAGGCAGCAGATTCTATTTCTTTCCTCTCCACATCCTACTCCCCCCACCCCAAACACACACAAACCATGCTAGGCACACCACAAGTACTTAGGAAATATTTGTTATTTGGCTAATATGTTTTCTCCTGGGCCAATCATTCAAACTCCCTGTCGGGACCTGAGGTTTGTCCTGTGAAGATAGAATACTGTGGCCTACGTGGCCTCTCAGGCCCAAATCAAAAGTCTGTTATCCTACAGCACTCAGGTGAAATGGATGATGAAATAGGGAGCGGATCTCATTCGGAAATACTCGATAGTACAGATTCTAATGAAATCCCCATTGGGATTTTACTCATCTAGCACATTCTACTGCACAGAGACACTGCTTCCTCTGACTTAACAAGCTGTTTCCTTCAAGAATAATGGCATTTTTCCTAGGCTTCCCTAACTTCCATATAGTAGTATTTGCCATGTACTACACTCACTATGATAAAGGAAACTTCCACTTGAACACTGTGAGGAATTGCGAGTATTTGTTAAGTACTTACTATGTGTCTGGCACTGTGCTAATGGATGGCTAGAAAGGGGGAAAGGGATACCCTGAAGGGGGCGAAGCTACTGGTGAGGAGTGAGGTGAACAAGAAGTCAATGTGAGCATGGCCAAGTCGCTCCATGTAATGGTGGGTCAGGCTACAGAAACACCAATCAGGAGAGTGGAGGGTGTGCCACAATCAGGAGGCGGCTAGTAAGGAGACAGAGAAGTGAAGGCTGTGAGCTGAGTGGGGAGTGAGCTGGGAGAAAGCTACCCACCCAGTTAATGCCCTGCAAGCTACTGTGTTACTGGTTAGATGCTGGGGCTGTCAAGTTAATGGCAAACTGAATGCCATCCAGTTCACAAGCTTCTAATCATGACCGGCTGGTGTTTATAGGTCTAATGCCAATAAAGGCATCCAAAAACGACAAATGTAACTGGATCAGAGAGTATTTGCATTTAACTCACTGTCAATTAGAAACAAAATGATGGATTCCAGATCTTCTTCTGAATTGGTGCACATATCAGATTTCTTCCCTTCCCCACCTTTGTCTCTGCAATGCAGCAGGAAGGGGCACAGGGTTAAAAACTCATTAAGGATGAAAAAAAACCCATTGCTTTCTCACTATGTGCATTTCTAAATGGTTCCAGTTTCTGGACTTTTCATTTCTAAACCTTAATGTTCCTCTCCTAATGGAAACAGATTATTAGGCGGAGAAGGGAAAATGTTGCATTTTAACAGGAACTTTAAAGACACAGAGGCAGCATTAAGAAGGCAAGAGCAGGGGCACAGAAAAACAAACTATGAGCAGTTCTATCCAGGTCCACATTTTTTGCGTCTACCCTCCAAACCTGCTCCATATGATACAAAGAGATGACTATGGTCAGTCAATGGGAGCTCTCAGTTACCAGTCCTGTGAAGGGCTTAGTACTAGACACAGTGGAGGAAGACAGAAGACTTAAGAAGTGTGTCACCTGTCCTTGAGGGGTCAGAAAATCTAGACAAAGGAAACACATACAGGAAACAACTGAGAATGGCATTTACAAAGCAACAAATCAATAGTTTCCAATGAATATATGTCAGTATAAACTGGGCCTAAGAGCCAAAGGGTACTGAGTACAGGAGTGAATCAATAGGTTGGTGGGGATCCATCCTAGAATACTGTGAGGTACAGAGATTTGGGATGAGGAAAGGTGAGGCCATTTCAAAGAGATGCAATTGGCAAGAGCAAAGGTGTGCTGGCAGGGAAATGGCAGACAAGTCAGTCTGATGGGAGAGAACGGAAAGGAAGAAGGATGCTAAGTCACGAGGAGGGTGGGTGATGGAAGGTCCAGGGCTCTGGCTTATATGTGAATTTAGACTGACACCACAGCCATAAGAGAGCTAGCAAAAGCCAACTAGATACAGATTGGAATGTGGTGAGGAAGGACATGAGAAAATCAGGATTTCTAAGTCTCCGAGAAACCTTGGAAACATCTCTGCCAACTTCTTCTTGTTACAGATGAAGAAATTGGGACCCACTGAGGTAATATGACTTACTCAAGATCACCAGTGAATAAATACTGGACTAACCACTCAAGAAAGCTTAGGTTTGGCTTATCCCTATGTTTTCCCCAAAAATATTCAATGAAGATCAGGTATAGGTTTGCTATTTATTTCTTCTCCACAAAATTAATGCTTAAAATCTAAAACTGAGGCTCACAAGCATACACCAATCAAGACTTCAAGATAACACACTAAATTACGGCATGCAGAGGCTCTGGGGCTACTAGCCTAAGCTCACTTTCATACTGCAATGCAGGGTCAGGTTTTCGGTGTGAGGCTGGCCACTTCTCCCCTCAGAACTTTTGGGGTAACTCTGTGGGGTTGGTTGGGAGTGTCATTCTGCTGCTATTGCCCAGGAGCTCACACTTCTGTCCTTTCAATTGACTATCAGTTGATATCAATTAGCCAAACACGCTTAACTAACTAGCTTTTGTTACTAAGGTGGAACAGTAAGAACAATAAGTGCAAAACCTTCTCCAACCACTGGCCTACTCTCCTACACATACATACAGAAGCCAGGGCAAAGGGTACCTGCTTCTCTGCTTCACCAGACTGCCCAAGGGGCCCAGGACAGAAAACCAACAACACAGCAACACAGCAACAACCACAAGATTAATGAGAATACTAGACAGGATGAGTGCTAAGGTCCCTTCCAGCTTGTGAATTCTATGGGTTAACAAAAGCCAACTCAACTTTGGTATGAGAGAAATCTAAGTATGAAAACAGTACCCTGAGAAGACTACAGCCCTATATGTTACATGACAAGCTCTATGATATTACAGGGTTCTTCCTGTACTCTAACAAATTGTGAAGCTAGGTTCAGAAGTAGATGATGAAAAATACCAGAAAATAGAGTTTTGGACTGAGAAAGAAAAGAAGCCAAAGCCTTACGAACTCTCCCATGTATATCGTCCAAACTTTCTCCAGGAGTTGCAGTGTGCTAGATATGGTAAGCAGCACACATAAGCACACATATTCAAGTACACAGAAATCACAGAAAATGAAACTGATTCAACTGTAACAGATGAGGAAGGCCTAGTGATTGATGTGAGAGTCATTTCTGAATCAACTGTCTCTCTGCAGGCAGATCACTGACCAGTTAGATCAAAGTTCCAACTGTGTCCACTTGAAGACCCCTCTCTCTGGCACTACCACAAACTCAGCAATCTAACAGTGCTGCAGAGCAATCCCAGGGGAAGAGACTTCAGACAGCCAGGCCCCTCCCCCACACCTCAGGAAACTGAAGGCTATAATTCACTAAGCCAGTAACTAGACTCACAATCCCCAGAATAAGAAAGCTGGGACAGAGAGCCCTGAGCCCCAAAAGCAGAAATGTATTGTAAAGCCAGGAAAAGGCTAACCAACATGAAGAAGAACACAAAAAAACCGAGCACCATTGATTCTTTTTATGGAGACAGGCATGATCAAAATACCAATTTGGAAGAGGATAACAATGACACTATACCCACATCTGATAACTCAAAAAGGAATGTGAACTGGTCTCAAGCCCAAAAAGCATTACTGGAAGAGCTAAAGGAGGATTTTAAAAACCAAATTAGGGAGGTAAAAGAAAAAATGGAAAAAACTCACTGACGAAATCAAGTCCTTAAAGAATAAGATTGGCGAAATGGCTACGGAGATTCAGAATCTAAATAGAGAAAATGACACCCTGAGAGGTAAATTCAACCAATTGGAAAAGGAGAATCAAAAGCAAAATGAAGACAACAACTCATTAAAAATTAGAGTTGAGCAAGTGGAAGCTAATGACTCTATGAGGCATCAAGAAGTAGTAAAACAAAATGTAAAGAATGAAAAATAGAAAAAAATGTTAAATATCTGATTGGGAAAACAACTGAGCTGGAAAATAGATCCAGGAGAGACAATTTAGGAATTTTTGGTCTACTGGAAACCCACGATGAAAAAAAGAGCCTTGACAGTATCTTTGAAGAAATTATTAAAGATAACTGCCCAGAGGTCCTAGAACCAGAGGGCAAAATAGACATTGAAAGAATCCACCAATCACTGCCTGAAAGAGATCCCAAACTGAAAACACCGAGAAATATTATAGGCAAATTTCAGAATTATAAAGTCAAGGAGAAAATACTGCAAGCAGCCAAAAAGAAACAATTCAAATATCATGGAACTACAGTCAGGATCACGCAGGATCTCTCAGCTTCTACATTAAAAGACAGGAGAAGTTGGAATATGATATTCTGAAGGGCAAAGGAGCTGGGACTACAACCAAGGATCAACTACCCAGCAAAATTAAGCATAATTTTTCAGGCAAGGAGATGGACATTCAATGAAATAAGGGAATTCCAGACCTTCCCGAAGAAAAGGCCAGAACTCAATGGAAAATTTGATCTCCAAATACAAAACTCAAGAGAGACATAAAAAGAATTGGAAATCGAAGGGATGCCCATCAATTGGGGAATGGCTGAACAAGCTGTGGTATATGAAGGTAATAGGATACTATTGTGCTATAAGAAATGGGGATGATACAGACTTCATAACAACCTGGAAAAACCTACACGACATAATGCTGAGTGAGCAGAGCAGAACCAGGAGAACATTATACACAACCATAGATATATGGACTCTGTGAGGACTAACCTTGACAGACTTTGCTCTTCTCAGCAACACAAGGTGCAAAGACAACTCCAAAGGACTCACGATGGAGAATGCTGTCTACATACAGAGAAAGAACTATGAAGTATGAATGCAGATTGAGGCACACTTTATGCTCGCCTTTTTTCCCCTTTTTTCTCTCTTTTGTTTTTGTTTTTGGGGTTTTTTTTGTTCTGTTTCTTCTTTCTCATGATTCATTCCATTGGTCATAATTGTTCTCTACAACTTGACTAGTGTGTAAATTAATTCAACGCAAAGTTATACGTGGAAGATATATAGGATTCCATGCCGTCTTGGGGGGGAAGGAGGAAAGAAAATCTGGAACTCAAAATTATGTAGAACCAAGTGTTGTAAACTAAAAATTTTTTAAAAAATAAAAATTAAAAAAAAAACAAAAAAAAAAGAAATGGGGGAGACTAAGGCTTGTACACTGCAAGGAAACCTCCTGCTTGTATATCATTAATACTGTCTTCAAGAAGAGATTAGGGAGGGGGCAGCTAGGTGTCACAGTGAGTAGAGCATCGGCCCTAGAGTCAGGAGGACCTGATTTCAAAACTGGCTTCAGACACTTGACACACTTACTAGCTGTGTGACCTTGAGCAAATCACTTAACCTCAATTGCCATGTATTCCCTCCTCCAAAAAAAAGAAGAGATTGGGGGGATGTTGCACATGGGGAGTACTGGATAACATCACATACACACACAGATTCTAATTTAATTTTTTTTTAATTCTGAATTTAGTGATCACCAAAAAGAATATGCAAAACCGAAGAAAAAACAGAATTATATGGGAAACTAAAAATTTCTTTACATACATCTCATATTTTTTTAAAAAAAGATATATAATAAATGCAATACTACTTTAAGAAACAAACAAACTCAGCAGTCTCTGCCTGGAAGGTTCATGGGGGTCACCACTTGACCATTGTTGTTGTCACCAGGTCACTCTCCCTCCTATCTCAAGAAATTCTATCCCTTGCTCTATGCCTACCCCTGCCTACATAGTGGAAGCCTTCGATATATAGATAGATATATAGATACCTAGATACATAGATAGACAGGCAGACAGATGGATATAGATATCTCAATGAGGAAGTTTCACTTGCAGACTCTGATGTCCTAACTTTATGACTTTCCAGTGCTTCACTGTCCAGAACCTGGTATTTGTCCTCACCCTCATCACCTGCCCCTCTGTCCTTCTAATCCATGATCCTTGCTCTGGTCTCATTCTTCAATGTCACAGCACTGTGGTAAGCCAGCTCTAATCTACACGATCTTCTACTCTTACATCCCCTGTTGCCTTGTCCCGCTGTGGTCCAAGCACAGCCAACCCGTAAGCCCAAGTCATTACTACCTTCTGCCTTCGCGAGTACTCCAGTGCCGCTGAACACTACTGAAGGAAATCATTCATATGATCAGAATGACGGTCAATCTTTTGGCAAAAATTCATCTTCTCTAAAATTGATCAGGCCCTTATCACTGTATGAAAATTCTTTTATTCTCCCGGACTGAGTTTTACCACAGAAAATCAGAATCACAGAATCGGAGAGTTGAAAGGGACCTCAAATGCCACTTCATCCAAATCTTAGCTGAAAGAAGTCCTCCCTATAACAGAGCTGTGAAGCCCCCCAGCGAAGAGCCTAGCACCTCTGGACAGCTCCCCACCCATGTCTCACTCCTCTCCAAGCCAAGGGGTACTCTCGCCACCATGTGACTTTTCAGCTTCCTTTTATGTACTGAACATTAGCTCCTTGAGGACAGAAATGGTCAGTCTTTCTAGTTTTTTTTTCCCTATGTTCTCAGTGCTTAGCATATAGTAATCGCTTAATAAATGCTGGTTGACTAACTTCCTCCAACCCCTCTCCCTAACATAACTTCACCTTCTAGTTGACTGAGAACATTAAAACTATCTTCATAACTTCCCTATCTCCTCTAATCTACACATCAAAGACCCTGTACCTCTTCAAACAAGTCCTCTCCCTTGCTCTAATTTCTAGTGAGGAGATGGCCCTTTCCAAGTCAAGGCTAAGCTTTCTACTTGCACCCTTGACCTCATCTACTCTGAAAGCCTGCCCAGGGATCAGACCCTCTCTAACATCTTCAACCTGCCTCTTGGAAATGGCCTCTTCCCTAATGCCTACAAAAAAGCTCAGGTCTCCCCATCCTTTAAAACAAATGTTAGTTCATCCAGTCATTTCTTTAAGATCATCCTAAAATCTCTTTCTTTTCATTAATTCTCCAGCAAGTTGTCTGTACTAACTGCATCCATTTTCTTACTACCCATTCCTGTCTCAAGTCCATCACTCTACTGAAAGGATTGATTCTCTTCAACATTACCACAATCTCTTACCTGCTAAACACAATGACCTTTTTTCATTCCTCCACAAAAATCTCTGTGTGCATCCTCTGACATTGTGTTGTTGCTCAGTCATGTCTGAATCTTCCCGATCCCATGAATAGTGTCCGTGCGGTCTTTTGGTAAGGATACTGGAGTGGTTTGCCATTTACTTCTCTAGAGGCAGGCAGAAGTTAAGTGACTTGCCCAGGGTTACGCAACAAGTTAGTATCTGAGGCTGCACTTGAACTCAAGTTTTCCTGATTCTAGGCCCAGCGCTCTACCTACTAAGCCATCGGGCTGCCTCCTTTGAGACTGCAAATTACCCCTGTACTCCTGAATACTCTCTCCTACTTGGTTTTTATTCCTAGCTATCTGATGGCTCCTTTTGATTCTTCTTTGCTAGTTCCTCATATATCTCCCAGCCCCTAAACGTAGATGTCCTTCAAATTCTATACTGGACCCTCTTCTCATCTCACTATAAGCTCTCTCCACTGGCAATTTCACGAGCCCCCATGGAGGCAGTTTTTCCTAACGAAGGGAATCCCAAAGCTACGTATATAGCCTTAATATCTCTCTTCAATTCCAACCCCACAGCACCAACTACATTCTGGTGTCACCTCCACTAAATGTTCCAGAGGCTTCTCTAACTCAGTATCATTATCATCTCTCACCTACCTTTCCTCTATACTGATACCACTATTCTCCTAGCCACATAAGAGTAATACCTTAGTCATCACTGACTCTTACCTTTCCTTCAACAACTAAGTGGTGGAGAGGCCAGAGAGTTGGAAGACCTGAATTCAATTCCTGGCTCAGACCCTTGCTAGCTGTGTGACCTTGGCCAATTTACTTGACCTTGATTTCTGCATCTGTAAAATGGGGATAAGTACACCTACCTCACAGGGTACCTGTGAGGATTAAATAAGATAACATTTGTAAAGCACTCTATAAAGGCTTAGCACTATTATTATCTAATCAGTTGGCCAAACTTGTTGATTCAGCACCCTTCTCACCTTTAACATCTGTGGTTTCTCTCCATTCCCCTGGTCCCACCCTGATTTAAGCCCTCTCCCCACACTACTGTTGGAGCCTCAGAATCAGTCCTGCTTCTTCTCAAATCCATCTCCTGCATAGCGACCAAATTAACCTTTCCAAGATCTAGATCTATCTGACCATGCCATTTCCCTGCTACCATATCTTCATTTTCGTCTGTTTCTCTAAAACAAAATACAAAAGGACTCTTCACAGTTTGTGCCACCCTACCTCCACAGCATTAACAGGACTTTCCCCCAGAGCACTGAAATTTTGAAATCATAAAGATGCAGCACAAGAGAGGGAAAACCGATGGGTAGACTAAGGGTTCCACTGGTACTCTCAAACAACAACAAAAACACAAAACCAGAAGGCCTCCAGCATGTTTGGTAGTTCCTGTGTAGGAAGAACATCAACGAAGACAAAAATGGATTACGAGCAGCACCAAAAGAACACCAACATACAGTTTCCTTCTCTCCACTGACACAGGCACCACCTTAATGTAGGCCCTCAACATCTGTGACCTGGATTACTGAAATAGTCTAATTGGTCAACACGTCTCAAGTTTTTACTTACAGTTGCCAAAGTGATTTTTCCTAAAGCGCTGGCCTGCCCACATCACCTTCCTCTTCGCAAAACCCCAGCTCCTAGGATCCCTGTTCCTAGGATCGAATATAACCTCTTCTATCTGACATGTAAAGCTCTTCATCACATGGTGCCATCTTAACCTTCCAGCCTTACTACACATTCCTCCCCCTCACATATCCTCTCCATTGTTCATCACTGCTACTGCAGTCTGGCTGAAAAGGCCTTCTTACTGCACCTCCCAAATAGCCACTCTGGCTCCTTGGGCCATGCCTTTGTTCTGGCTTTTCCTTCCCGCCCAGAATGGTCTCCCTCATCACCTGTTTCTTGGAATCCTTGGTTTCCTTCAAGACTCCACTCAAGCCCCAGTCTTCATTCCCCCCCACCATGTTTCTCCTTCTCAAGCTCACTTTGCATCTGCTCTATACACACCAGGTCATGTGCATGTCACACATAATCTCCTGTCTTTGTACCCCCAGCACATAGTACAGTACCCCATACATGGGAGGTACTTAAGTACTGTATGCTAACAAATTGATTTCTGCATCTTTAGGAAAACAGAGAAATAAAGACCTTGGGTAGACTGGGTAGAATTTTCTTAAACAGGGGTCCTGATTTCATGAACCTGAAAATATCTGTAGAAATAATGTTCTACAAACAGCCACTAGCACAATTTAAGAATTTCCTATGAATGGCAACATTGCATAGATTCTCCATCATATCTCAGCACCTGCAGGATAGGGAAAAAAAGCTCACCACCGGGAATTATTTTGTGGTCTTAGATACAAACAACAGACACTTTTTACTAGCTATTTCATCCCAATCCACAGGAGGACTCACCTCCATGACACAAAACACAGCAGGGAGCGTATGGAACTCTAGAAGTTTGGTTGAGAAAACATATCTCTGCATGCTAGGGTTTACTATCCAATGGGCAGCATCGTTTGAGTTGGCCTTCTTGGTATTCTTTAAATTAAAAGTTCTTCCAGGCAGAAAAGCAAGAAGCCTTTGGAGCTGAGATGGTGCAAGGGTTTTTATATTAAGAGGAAAAATACACATGCAAAGGTCTCAAATATCTGAAGTTTTTTTAGCACATACCAGAAGGAAGGCAGGTCTAGGAATTCTGTTGTACCAGGGTGTAGTTGCCTCCTTCAATAGCCAGGCCTTTGAAGTCCCTGGGGGCCCATCTACCCTGGAGGGAAACCCATGTTTAGGCTACACAGGCCCAGTTGCTTTATGGAACCAAATAACAGGCCCTTTCTCCAGGGTGGTCAAACACACAAATGCCTTTTGTCAATTGTAGAGCTTGGGGACTGATTTGCATAATAGACTCTTACATATTCCCATTGTAAATCTAATCATAAATCTAATCATCATACCCAATTAAAATAAAAGGAGTGTGGGATGTTTTATTGAGCCAAATTCTCCTCTCCAGTGTCACTCAAGTGAGTATTTGAGAATGAGATCTGGCTCATCTTTAGCACTGGGATAGAATTTAAATCAGTTGTGTTGGCAAAGGTGAGAGCAGATATTATGAACCCCAGCTCTCCTCTTCTGCCCTCTAAGATAACTATTCCATGTCTCCATGCCTCCTCAGCTCACCGCCATCCCCTCGGCCCTGTCTCCTGCTCTGTGGTCTTTGTGCTTGCCCCCTACCCCAAAATAACAATGAAACTTGAATTTTGGCTCCATTTGAGCAATCATTGACCTATATGCAGATAGCAGCTAACATTCATTGTCAACTCCAATATTTGAAATCTCAAAGACGAGTGACTCAAGCTAAGGTGTATTATTCCAGCCCCAATGGGGACGCCCAGGAGGTCAGGATGGAGCCAACACCTCTTGCAGCTTGCACCAACAGACTGAAGCAAAGAATCCAGGCTTCACACCTCTAGGGATTCTGCTCTTATTCTCCCTCCTCCTCTTCTTCCCCTTCCATCTTCCCCTCCCCAACCTAGAGAGGACTTCCCCCCAGGAGGTTTATGTAGGTTAGCAAATAAGGCTCATTAATGCTGGGCTGCTGCATTTTACTTAGCATTTCCCACAAATTGGGCCAGAACCTGCTGGATTAGAAAGCTGCTACTGGGGTGTACTTGGGGGCACTTTGGGCCACTAAGGTAGCAGGAGAGAATAAACCAAGAGTGAGCTGTTGTACTAAATGATACCCTAATGACTTGCATCTGATTCCCCAACTTGTTAATCCTTCTTAAATATTTATGAAGCCATAGGTAGAAAACTGCATGAGCTCTCCTTCTAGAGCTAAGAAACTGAATGCACAGAGGGCACTGTGCAAGATTTGCTTGGATTGTCCAGCCAGTTAGTGGCAAAAGTAAGGATAGAACCTCCGAGGCTTGTGCTGAGCTGGCCATCCCATATTCATTCAGATGGCTTGGGGATGAGTAGGCAATTTCAGTAAGGACTTGCTTGAAAAGGAAGGAAGTAAGGGAGGAAGGAAGAAAGGAAGGAAGGCTCTATTTTTTCCCACCTCCCTACCCCATGCTGCTACCTGGACTTGGGGGCTAGCCTATCCAACTCCTTCCTTTATTCACCTCACCTGCCTTATCTACTCCATCCCTGTATCTAATGTCACGTTCAGCAACATAGGAGCTTCAGCAATGTTCCTTTCATTAATACTTTTCCCTCCAGCCAAGGCTGCCTCTATGCTGCCACCACATGGTCTAGGAAGGGACTTGGAGGAAACTGAAGCCCAGAAAGGTTAAATGACTTGCAAAGGCCCTGGAGGGTTAAGTGCCAGGGCCAGGACTTACCTAGTGCCCACTGTCCTGGTCACTGGCTCTTTCCCAAAGAGAAGAAGGTCCTTTCCTAACTATGCCACTGCAACCAAGGAACTTTACCCTGCAGCCTCCATTGCCTCATCTGTACAATGGGTCTAAGACCTCCCTCACAGGCCTCATCAGTGAGCTTTAAATGAGGAACTGTAGAGGAAGAGTTTTCAAAACTTTAAAGCAGTAGGTACACGTCAGCTACTATGCTCTAGTTCCTGAGACAAAACAAAAAGGAAACTATGCCTTGTGCCACCAATTTGGAAGTACCTGAACAACCATGTTCATTCAGGAACACTTCATCCTAAACATTTACAATCTCTTCAAAGGAGATTAGCAGTGGATCCATGCATTCTTTAATCAAATAAATTAATGTGAGGGGGAACAAGCAGTCCAGTAGAGTTTCCAAATCAGGGATAAGAAATCTTCCTCAGCTGATAAAATATCCTGTGCAGTATTTAAGGAAAGTACTCCGATGCCTTATGGAGATACTATCTTGAAGGCCATTGCAGCAGTGCACATACTCCAGCAGGTTCTACCAAGCTAGAGACTATGCCAGGATGGGTCTAGCAACAAATATCTGCCATGACCTGACTATGTGTCTACCATAACTTACTGAAGCTTAACTGAAACACAGCAAAGATACTCATATTGTCCAAGTTTCAAATAAAAGATTTCCAATTAGCTATGAAACATGAGCTTTCAAAATTTTATGGATATAATTTGTTTTTACATCATTTTCATTTTCTGAATATCTGTTCATCTCCCCTTCCCAATGAACCATCCCTGGCAACCTAAATAAATAACTAGATAAGTAAGACAGAGAAGGGAGAAAGGAAGCAGTTCAGTACCACTAACCAATACATCAACTGAGACTGATGGTGCATTCAATGTTTTGTGCTCATAGTCCCCTACCTCTCCAATAAAGGGAAGTAGTATATTTTTAATCTCTTCTTTACAGACAAGTTTGGTTCTAATTACATAGCATCCAGGATTTTATTGCCTGTAGGCTGCTGGCTGACCTCTTATGCAATTCCAGCATGGAAGATATCACTTACTATAGTTTCTCTTTGGATTCCTTGATCATTACTCAGTCTGATGTGAACTTCAGAATTTTGCTGGAGTAGTTGTGTGGGAGCTGGGCACCCTGCTTCCCATTCAGGCAGTTCCATTAATTTCCATTAAAAATTTTATCACTAACAATGTGCAAAGTTGAGAATTTCTGAAATCACTGCAAATCATTTATAAATACAATACTATCACTCAAATGGCAAAGTATTTCATCTCAGATTTTTACCTTCCCCATTAGGTTTTTCACCAAATTTTGATGGCTAACAAACCCCAAATACAATGCCCTTTCATATAGGCAAAACTCCATCTCAATTAAGAATCCCACTTAAGATCTACTCCAAAGGAATCCAACTAGTATGCATCTTAGGTTGGCATTCAAACTGGAGCGATTCACACTAATTCCTCGAACCCAGGGCCAAGAATTTCAATTGAACTTGAAATATTTGGGTTTTCCATCAGCTGTCTTCACAGATACAGATATTTTGGACTCCAATGTCCATTGCTGATAATCTCTTACATTTATCACTATAGATCTCACTTTCCCCTGTTTCTCTTTTATTAGAAGCTCTAATACTCAAATGACCTGCCACACTTAGCAAGCAAGAGTCTTCAACATTCTTATGTTGCATAGGTAAAGGAAGGCTCACTAATCTTTAGTGCTAATGAAAACCCCAAAACAGACCTTCTTAGAATAGTCTTAGCATTTTTCTACTCCATAATTAAATCAATCAACGTTTATTAGGCACCTACTATGTGCTAGGCACTATGCTAAGAGACGGGGATACAAAGAGAGGCAAAAGATAGCACCTGTCCTCAAGGACTTCACAGTCTGATAGGGGAGACAACAAGCAAATATGTACAAATAAACAGGAGGTAATTAAGAGATGGAAGGCATTAGAAATAAAAGGGTACCTATAGAAAAGAGAATCTTAGATGGGACTTAAAGGAAGCTAGGGAAATCAGCAGATAGAGATGAGGAGTGAGAGCATTCTAGGCATGAGGAACAGCCAGAGAAAATGCCTGCAGTAAAAAGATGGAACATCCTGTTCATGAAACAGCCAGGAGGCCAGAGTCACTGGATCAAATAGTATGTGGTGGGAAGTAAGGTTTAAGAAGGCTGGAAGGTAGGAAGGGGCTAGGTTATGAAGGGCTTTGAATCCCAAATGGAGGACATTATAATTTGATCCTGGAGGCAATAGGGAGCTCCTGGAGTATACTGAGAGTATGGGTGGGGGTGGGGGGTAAAGGGGGTTGACATCCACTTTAGGAAAATCACTTTGGTGGCTTTGATTGGAGTGGGGAGAGACCTGAGGCAGGTGATCCACCAGTAAGTATGTAATGCAATTTGAATTACATAAAATATAACTTTACATGTAATTTGATTACATAAAATTTAAAAGCTTTTTGTACAAGTAAAATCAATGTAGTTAGAATTAGAGAGAACCATTTAACTGGAGAAAATCTTTACAGCAAATATCTATGATAAAGGCCTAAAATCCAAGATATATAGGGAATTGATAGAAATATGTATGAATAAGCCACTCTTTAATAAATGAGTGGACAATGTTTATAAATGAACAGTTTCCAAATGAAGAAATGTAAACTATCAACAAGCATATGAATTCATGCTCCAAAACACCTGGCACATTGTAGGTACTTCATAAATGCTATCTGATTAACTAATAAGATAAATGTAAATTAAAGAAATTCTGAGGTTCTACTTTATAGCTATTAAATTAACAAAGATGACAAAAAAGGAAAATGACAGATCTTAGAGGGGCTGTGAGAGGACAGGCACACTGATGTGCTCTTGGTGTGGTCATTAATTGGTCTGACCATCCTAGAGAGCAATACAGAACATGTAACTGGGCACATCCTTTGACTTAACGATTGACTGCTATGCATATATCCCCAGAGAGATCAAAGACAGGAGGAAAATACTCTTATTAATAAAAATATTTATACTAGCATTTTTGTGGTATCACGAACTTGAAACGAAGTGACCATCAATTAGGAAATTGCTGAACAAATTATGAATGTAATGAACTGAGTATTACTGTGCCGTAAGAAATTATGAATATGAATTCAGGGAAATGAAAGAAGACTTGCATGAATCGATGCCGAAGCAAGACAATAATTTATACGATGACTACAATAATGTAAAGAGGATAAAATACTTTGAAAAACCTCATAAACTGAGTTCAGAAACAGCAGTGACCTCCTGACTTCATGACTTCAAAAGACTGAAGCTGAAACATGACTCCTCCACTCAGCAGAAAGATAGGGATGAAATCTGAAGAAAAAGATGTATTTTCAGACACAGTGAATACGTTGATTTCTCTTGCTTGACAATACTTATTTGTTACAAAAGAAAGCTTCTATGGAGGTTGAGAAGTTTGTGAATGAATCATGAAAGAGATAAAAAAGGAGAATCAATGAAACATTAAAAATACACAAAATAAAATGTTCAGAAGGGGCACAAAGGGGAAATTGTGTTACTACCTCTATTTAATATGCAATTTAAAAAACCCAGCGCATATACAGTTTCATAGATGATGTTTTTGTGTTCTTTTTATATTGAAATGTTTCTGTTTGTCGACAGCTATAAAGTCCACAATAAAAAAATTAAAAATAAAACCAGGACTAGGAACTAAAAGGAGGAAAAGGATTGTACCAGGATGTTGGTTTTTTTCCAGGCTAGCTCCATCCCTCATCATTACAGATAATGGAGCATTGACTCTACAATGACTGTTTCCCTCTGACAGTATGCCAGGCCACCTGGGCAATCTAGTAAATTATGACTTTACTGCCTTTAATAATGCTTCAGTGGACTTAAACCAATCAATCAAACAACAAGTATTTATTAACCACCTATTTTGCACCAGACCCTATGGTAGCTGTGGGGATAAAAATATATTAAAAAAATCAAACAATCCCTGCCCTCAAAGAACTTATATTCTACTGTGGGAGACAAACAGCTACATATATAGGTATGTAATAGATTCAAAATAAATCTAAGGTAATTATGGGCAGTAGGAAAAACACTAGCAGCTGAAAAAATGGAGAAAGCCTCATGTAGAAGGAGGTACTTGAAATCAATCTTGAAGGAAACCCTGGATTCTAAGAGATGAAGACAAGGAGGTGGGAAATGGAGCACTGATTAATATTTCAAAGTTGTTTTCATTTACATTATTATACATGTATAAAGGATTCTCCTGGTTATGCTCATTTCATTCTGCATCAGTCCATAAATTCCTTCTAAAATGTTCCTTAATAGAAAGCACATCAGTGGAGGCTTGTGAATTTTGAATATTAATAATTTCTAACAGCACAATAATATTCCATTACATTCTTATACCATAATTTGTTTAGTCATTCCCTAATTCATAGGCTTCCTTTCTTTGCTACAACAAAAAGTATTATGAAGAATTTCATGCATATGGATCCTTCCCTTCTGTATTCAACCCCTTTGGGCTATCTGCCTAGCAGCTATATCACTGGGTCAATGTGGGTTCACAATTTAATGACTTTGGGGGTACAGTTTCATTTATTCACATTTCCACAAAAAGTATATCATTGGCTACAAGAAGACACAGAAAATAACACAATAGTGAATAAATCTAACAGAAATATAAACAAAAGGAAAAAATGGAACTGAACAAATTTTGGAGAAACTAGAGTTAAAAGACTTATGGAGTTTTTTTACTGGGACTGCAAAAGAATACACGTATTCTCAGAACCAAACGAAACTTCTACAAAAATTGATGATGGGTTAGGGCACAGATATATGACAAACAAATGTAAAATGGCAGGAATAGTTAATACATCCTTTACAGCCCATAATGCAATAAAAAAATCATTGGTTCAGGGGCCACAAAAAAGATATATACCCAAATGAAGATTTAACAATGAACTACAAAATAATGAGTGGGCCCAAAGAAAAAATCATATAAATTATCAATAATTATTAGAAAGAAAAATGATAATAATGAAACACCATACCAGAGTTCCTGGGAAAAAATCATATCATTACAAATACACATTAGTAAAATAGAAAAAGAAAGGATTAATGAACTGAATATATATTTTAAAAAATTAGAAAGCTAATAAACAAACCAAAAATAAGCACAGATGAGAAGATAATAAAAATTTGAGTAGAAATAGATAAACTGGAAACAACTACATAAATTATAAATAAAACTAAACGATGATTCTTTGAAAAGATGAATAAAATTGATAGACCTTTAGCTAATGTGATTTAAAAAGTAGGCAGAAAATCAATAAAATAGCAAATGAACAAGGTAAAATCACAACAAAACCGGAAAAAATAATAAGAATAATTATAAAATGTATACTCACATGCTGACAAAACTGAGAACACATGAAAAACAGAGGAATACCCACAAATACGTAAAATATCCAGAATATCAAAGGCTAGATAACCCAATCTCAGAAAAGGAAATAGAGCTGGTTGTAAAGGAACTACTAAAGGGAAAAAAGCCCTGGTTCTGATGGATTCACAGAATTCTATCAAACTTTTAAAGAACAATTAGTACCCATACTTCACAAATTACTCTCAAAAATTGAGAAAGAAAGCCCCCTACCAGAATCTTTTATGAGACAAATACAGTCCTATCACCTTAAGCAGGGAAAGACAAAACAAAAAAGGAAAACTATAGGCCAATATCATTAATGAATATTGACTCAAATTTTTTAAACAAAATCCTGTCACACTACAGCAATTCATCCAAGATTTCATTCATTATGACCAAGAGGGATCTATACTACAGATGCAAGGATTAGGAAAACAGTCAACATAATTCATTATATTAAAAACCAAAACATCCAGACAATGTGATCATCTCAAGAGGTGCAGAAAAAGCCTCTGACAAAGTGTAACACTGTTTTATGCTAAAAACCCTACAAAGTATAAATTTGGACAGATATTTTAATGTTATAAAAAAATCTAAAACAAAAAACCAAGCGTCATCTGCAATGGAGATAACACTAGAACCTTTCCCAGTAAATAAGGGAGTGAAGCAAGGATGCCCACTTTCCCCATTATTATCTGAATTAGGTGATTTTTTTGATGATAGCAGTAGCAGTAAGATAAGAGAAAAAATTAAAGGCATAAAGATAGGCAAAGATGAACTAAAATTATCCCTATTTGCTTATGCTATGATAGTGTACTTAGAAAATCCTAGGGAATCAGCAAAGATACTAATTGAGACAACAGCTTCAGCAAAGTTGCAAGCTACAAATTAAACCCTCAGAATCAACAACATTTCTATTTAATAATAACAAAACACAATTTCAAATAATTAAAAAATGAATAAGCTACCTGGGGATCAATCTACCAAAGCACAAAAAAACTTGCATACAAAATGCATATTTTGAAATATTTGGAATATTAACAGGTCTTTGCCCCCTTGACTTCTTTTCCTGGGGTACATTAAAGGAGGAAGTGTACTCAATGAAAATCACAGATGCAACACACTTGACTGAATGCATAAAGAGTGAATGTGCTAAAATTGACGGCAATGTGGAGTTACTGCATCGAGTTCACGTGAATTTTGCGCATCAACCTTTGCATCACAAATGACAGAAATCATATTTGTTAATATTCCAATTAAATAAAATGTTGCTGAAAATTTCATTCATTTCAGTTCTTGAAAATATGCATTTTTACCCATGTGTCCAGAGTTTAGGAACACCCTGTAGATTCAATTACAAAATGCCCATTTAAAAAAATTAACAACTTAAACAGCAAAGAGAATATTCAGGGCTTATTGCTAGGCTGTGCCAATATAATAAAAATGACAATACTTCCAAAGTTAATTTATATTTTAATGCTATACTAATAAAATCACCAAAAGGATACTTTATAAAACTTGATAAAATAATAATAACAATAATTCATTTGGGAAAATCAAAATACCTAGAACATCAAGGAAAATTATGAAAAGATATAGGGATGACAGGGGAATAGCCCTTCCAGACCTAAAACTACGTATATTATAAAGTAGCAATCAACAAAACCATCGGGTATTGGTTAAAAAATGACGTGATAGACCAAGGAAACAGACTAAACAAGGTAGAATCAGAAGCAATGGAAATTAATAACCCAGTGTTTGATAAAGTGGGAAATGTAAATTACCTAGGGAAAAAGATTCTTATTGAGAAAAACTGCTGAGAAAATTAGAAAGCAGTCTGGCTGAAATTGGGCTTAGACCAACACCTTACATCATAGTCTACAATACATTCTAAGAGAATACACAACCTTAATAATGATAATCAGAATGTTAAAAAAAATTAGAAGGGAAATAGATCATATTCTTAACCAAACAAGAGATAGAGGCAATTACAAAAGATAAAATAGATAATTTTGATTACTTGAAACTGAAAAGCTTCTGCACAGACAAAATTAACACACGTGGGATAATAAAGGAAGTGATTGAATGGAAAGGAAAAAAGCTTTCTATCAAGATACATACATACATACATGTATATATATATATAGATAGATAGATAGATAGATAGATAGATAGATAGATAGATAGATAGATACACACAAACACACACACATATAAACTATTAGTGATCCCCCTATTTATATAAAAATGAAAATAGCTACTCCCCAATAGTTAAGTGGTCAAAGGATATGAACAAACAGTTCTCAAAAGAAGAACTGCAAAGTATTCACAACCACCTTAAAGGGTGCTACAAACCACTAATAACAAAAAATGCAAATTTTAGAAACCCTGAGGTTTCACCTCATACCCAGCAAATTGGCAAAAATGACAAAAAATGGCAATACTGATTGTAGAATGATAGGCACACTGATGTATTGTTTGTTGGAGAAACTATGAAATGGTACAACCATTTTGGGAAGCAATTTAGAATTATTCAAATAAGATGACTAAAATTCCCACACTCTTTGATTACTGGGCTCATACCTTGAAGAAGCTATGAATAAAATCTCTACACCAAATACTTATAGCAGACTTTTTCGTGATAGCAAAGAATTGGAAACAAAGTAGATTTGGGAATGGCTAAACAAACTGTGATGCATGATTGTAATATTACTGTGCTGTAAGAAATGATGTATGTGAAGAATATAGAGAAGCATTGAAAGATATACAGGAACTAATGCAGGGTGAAGTAAGCAAAACCAAGAAAACAATATACACAAAACTACAACAATATAAATGAAAAGATCACACAATAAAAATCAAAATTTAACATAACAAAATTATAAAGACCAAGCAAGACTTGAATAAAGATAGATAAGCAGATACCCACAACCCCGCCCCTTTGTGGAGGTGGGATGTCCACAGGTGTTACACATTGTACATGTTTTTGGACTTTTTCAATGTATTAATCAGTTGTGCTGATTGTATTTTTTTCCTTTTAAAAATACTATTTGTCATATGGGATGACTCTTTGAGAGGGAGAGGGGGAAGGATATTTGAGATAACCATGATGATGTATGAAACAAAAGATAACAATAAAAGCTTATTTTTTTAAAAAAGAAAAAAGTACATCGGTGTTCCTGTCTTTCCACAACCCTTCCAACAATTTCCATTTTGAGCTTTTGTCATCTTTGTCAATCTATCGAATATGGAGTAGAAGCTCGTGGTTGTTTTAAACTGCATTTCTCTTATTCTTGCTGATTGACCTTCTGGCCATTTTCTCACCAGCAACCTCCTCACCAACAACCAACTAGAAAATTTGCCTTGGAGAAATTAACCTTTTCATCCCTGAAACTCCTGCCTTGTCATGTTTTACGGCTAGTAGATTGTCCCACCAACTACAACTAGGCACAGCTCCAGCCATGCTTTATTTAATTCCATGGTCATCTCTTTGCCAGCGGTCTTGCTGCTCTGCATGTATCCTCTGCCCTCTGCCACACTATCTAGTTCTGGATCCATAATTGAATTAACTCTGTCAACTATTCCTATATGTATCCACTTAACAGTCTTAGTAACTTTCCAAACCAATATACTCTTCCTTGACCACCACTCTCCTATAAGTGATGTCTTCCCTTATTATAGACTGTAAGCTCCTTGAGGATAAAAACTTTCTTTGCTTTTTTATTATCATCCCCAGTGCTTAGGACAGTTATAGCATATAGTAGGTACTTAATACATGACTCCTTAGTCATTAATCTTTTGGAACATGCTTTCATTTGATTGTTGATATTTACATTTGTTCATCTGAAAACTACCTTCCTCTGATCTATGATCTATTTGAAAATGTTATATGTTTTTATATATTTGTATCACCTGTACATACCTTGGATATCTAACTTTTATCAGAGATACTTGTTGCAAAAAATTATTTCTATTTAAAGGTTTTCCTTATAATTCTAACTGCATTTTGCTTTAAAAAATACTTTTCAGTTTCACGTAACTGAAAACATCTATTTTATCTAATGCGATCCCCTCCACCACTTGTTTGGTCAAGGATTCTTCCCCTATCGATAGTTTTGAAGAGGATTTCCTTTCCCTGGCAGCAGTGCTTCTGGCTCTCTGGACTTTGCCCTCATGCCTCACTTGCCTTCTCACCCTGGACCTCCCTCGCTGCCTGGGGCCTTCTCATCCTGTAACATGCCTTTGCCACGCCAACCCTCTCTTTGCATTGGTGAATTCCTTCCAGAGCCCCATTTTAAGGATGATACCAGGCCAACAATGCTTCGTTCCCTCCCCAGCTAGGCTTTCGATTCTCCAGACCCTGCCATCATCCTCCCTTGCAGAAATCTTGTTCATCCCACCTTTTTTAGCTTCCTTTTATGTGACTTCATCTTCTATTTGAAGGTAAGCTCCTTGGAGACAAGGAATACCTTTCTCTTTGCTTGTATTTGTATCCTCTAAACTTAGTACAGTGCCTGGCACACCAAGTAAATGCATAATTAATGCTTCTTGCCTGTCTAATTTTTCTCTAATTCATCTATGTATGAACTTGTATATCCATTTGATCATGTATACATTTGCAGCTTATTGTGGTATATGGAAGGAATGCTCATCTAACTCGTGGTTCTTAACTGGAAAAACATCAAAGTAAATATATAAATTCCCTTCAATATTTTGTAATCCTATGTCTTTCATTTTATGCATTTAAAGACATGATTCTGACATGGGGTCCATAGGCTTCACTAGAATGGCTCCTAGAGGGACTCATGACACCAAAAAAGTGAAAAACCCCTGCAAGTTATTTTCCCTGTGTTCCAGTTTTCCCAGAATTTTTGTTGAATAGGAAACTCCTCCCCAAGTAAGTGATGTGCTTGTGTTTATTAAACACTATCCTGCCATGTTTGATTGTTTCTAGGTATCATTTACCAAGTCTGTTCAACTAAATAACTTTGTCATTTTTTAGCTAGTACCAAATAGTTCACTCCAATTTTCCAGAGGAGGAAACTGGTGCTTATAGAAGTTAAATGATTTCCCTATAATCACCCAAGTAGTGAACGCTAAACGTAGGAGTGAAAGCCAGGTCTTCATGAATCCATGTCCCATACCCTAGCCATTATGGCACACTGCCTGTTGGAGAAAGATATTTGCCTTTATTTTCTAAAAGGAGTGAAATTTTCCTTTTCCTCTTGCGCACTCATAGATATGATCACAGTAGCTGGACAGGCTTCCAAACAAGAGCCAAGCGAAGAGCCCAATATGCACTAAGCATTTCTCCGCATATTGCATGGCTGTTTTAACTGTAAAGGATATAAAACTGAGGAGGAAAACAAATGAAGGAGGCCTTGGGAGCCACAAGGAGCAAATGGAATTTCAGGAAAAGAATCAATTTGCTGTCCTGTTGAGGGTATTTGTGGGAAGAGGGATTTCCCTCAGCATGACCAGCATCCTCTGCTGTATCTGTGATGTTGCTGGCATCCACTGTCTCACTTGTCTCCTCCCAAGGAAAAGGCCTAGAGGGATCTGCTCAATAAAGTGGGCTGGATAAAACTGGGCAAGAAGGCTTTATTTAGTGTAGACTATACAAACTGCTAGAGCTGTCACCTTTGGCAGTGCCAGATCATTGTCACAGATTGAATTTCAAAGGTCAAAGTATCCCCTGAGTATTATAATTGTACAATGCTAAGAAGGCACCATCTCTAGTCAATGAAGTAGCTGGTTGCCATTCACTGCTTTACACCATACTAGGAAATTTTTACCTCATAAGATATTGCTCCTTCCTGTACACTGCTATGTTTAACTAGCATGTAGCTAATTAAGGGTGTAACCAGAAATATATCTCAATTTCCTGAGCTCTTTTTATGTCTCTCAGCCACATGCATTGAATTTTATGTTTTGTTAGGCTGATTCTTGATGCGTATATTGCTCAGGAGTTGGTATATGTTGCATTTTTTATTTAGCTCAAACCTGGTGCTTAGCAAATAGCAATTTGAGTAGCATGAACCATGATAAAGAAACCATCAGGAACTTATGAGCTAGCAATTATTTTGCACGAAAGAAAGAAAGTGAGCCAGAATGCTCATGTATTATCTGTTTTGTGCTGCTGCAAGCAAACCTAGTTGGGCAAGTCCCACCTGCTGTAATATTGTTATGCTGCTGCTATCCTCTTTCTCCAGTTTTTTTTCTGTCTTTGCATAATTATCTCAGGGTATCGTGTATTCTATCTCTTTGCTCTTTCTTGCATGCAGAACATGTTTCCTGCAATCTGTTCTCTCTTCCCAGAGTGTCTTTCTTAAAGAAATCAGTTTACATTGACACTGAATAGACAGTAGAAAAGTCCTGCTGGGTGCCCTCACCGTAACCTGATTTCCTTCCTATTTGTTCCATGGGAAATGGTTACCTGCAGTGTTTAAACACACTTTTAGACTGCTGATTCAGAACTAAACAACTTAAAAAGCATACAAGAATGGGATTTGTAGGATCATTGGGAATGTTAGAGCTCCTGCCCAAAGCATTTTTGAATGGCCCTCAGAGTTACTTTTATATAGTGACCATAAAGTTCGAGCATCAGAATTTGAAACTGTTTGCCCCAGTCATGAGAGACCATGACATGCATCATCATGGAAGCATATGCCCTGATGTTTTAACTTTCTTATTAAAATAAAAATAATTTCTACAATCTAAAAAACTGAATAGGTTTCATTTCTAGACGCCTATCTGTCTCATTCTAAAGACACATAATTCTGGGGCATCTGAACAGTCCTTCAGAGCAGTAATAGCACATGATACTAGTGAGAAGCTTGGTGGGGCAGCAGACCAAAAATTCCCAGAGAGCTCTTCGGTTATCCACAAAGGGAGGAGGGAGGGAGTTGTCAGTTCTCACTTATATTCCTGAAGGAGAGGGAATCACTGTCTCTCAAAATCACAAACAGATAATTCGTCTCCTCTACACTAGGCTCAATGGAAAAGCCAAGAGTTGAATGAATCATAAACACAGAGCAACCTGGCAGCAAGGTGAGCTCATATGGCAGTTCCTTACTCAGGATCTGCTTTCCAAACAGTAAGCTTCCCTTCCTCACAGGTTGTCAATCAAGCACTTCACAATAGCAATAAGTCCACTTATGCTGAAAAGACCATTGAGGAAGGAACAAAAAAGGGCATGTATTCTCTCCACACCTTCAAGCTCTAAGTCTATGTTCCTCCCCAGCAGTCCAGCTGAGCTCACAAGACTTTCTCTCTGTGTCAGAGCCAATAAAACAGGCAGACAAGATATCTAGTTATCTAGATGGGGGGATGAATATACAATAAAAGACATTATTTTATCTGCCTTTTTAGAAATGTACATATTTTACTACAGAAAAAAATCAGCTCTCCAGGGCATGAGAAGATTTATCTTATGGTTGAGTCAAGTAACATATAGGGACCATGGTTTTCAATAATAAACCTTACCAGCTTACCTAGAGCACACCAAGGATTTGAACTGGCTCTGGTTGGCATCCAACAAAGAAAGATTTCATATCTCAAGTTTTAAAAGGCACAGTTGGCTTTATGTCCCAATGGAGTGGATACATTATCGATGAGTGATACACATATACAGCAAGTGTGCCTTTTGCACCAAACTAAGGTACCAGGAAAAGTGGCAGAATCAGGAGAACAATTTACACAGTAATCACAATACTGTAAAGATAATCAACTGTGAAAGATTTAGTAAACTCTGATCAACACAATGAACCACCATAGTTTTAAAGAACTCATGATGAATAATACTGTTCACATCCAGATAGAGTACTGATGGACTAAGAAAGAAGAGTGAAACATATTTTTTCTCTTTCTTTTTCTTGTTTTTTTGAAGAACATGGCTAATGCAGAAATGTGTTTCAGCAGGTTCCAAAGGAGACACAGACAAGCAGAGTGTACTGGTACTACCATGTTGAATTTGCCATGTACTTAAAAAAACAATCGGCACATAATAGATTTACAGTTTCCAATACAACCCTCCTTTATTTTATTCTTTGTATATGGAAATATTCAAGTTTATTGATGCTTTTCAAGTTCATGACAAAAATATTTTTTTAAATCACTGGATTTCCTGAAACCCATAACCAAACAAAAGCACTGGGTATAATATGTCAGGAAATCATAAAAAGACTGTTCAGAACTATTATATCTAGAGTGTAAAGTGAAAACAGGAAAAAAAATCCAAATGAAACATAACCAGAAATGATCCAAAACTTCTAAGTCAAATAAAAAAGTACTGAAAGCAACCAAGAAGAAAGAGATAAGTACCAAAGAACCACAGTCAAGATCACACAAGATCTTGTAACAATTACCATAACAGATAATAAATCTTGAAATACTAAATGCCAAAAAGAAAAAGGATTACAACCAAGGATAATACCCTGCAAAACTCAGTATTAATACTATAAGAAAAAGAAGGTACCTTTAACCAAAGCCTTTCAAAGCATTTCTGTTCGGGAAAAAAAAAGAGCTGGGCAGAATTTTTGAAATGTAAATCCAAGATATGAGAAAGATTTTTAAAAATTAAATAATATGAACAGGCTAAAAAATTATTAAATGCTTACAGCCTAATAGGAGGAGGAAATACCACTGTTCCTTTAAAATTGCAAAGAGACTAACTGAGAACCTAGATGCAGTTTTGTGCTATTTTATTTTAAGAAAATAGAGAAAATGTGGAGAAAAGAAATATACAATGGCAAAAATGAGGAAGAAGAGAGAAAAACTTAATATTTATCAAAAATGGGCTGTACCAAAAAGAGTACGCAAATATAAAGATGAGTGTGGGAGTACAAGCTTATCTGAATCTCACTCTTATCTGAACCAGATAAAATAAGTTTGAATACAACACACATGTGCACACACACACACACACACACACACAGAATTTAGATTAAAAATTTTAAGTTGATAAAATAAATTGAAGAGATCGGACTAGATGACCTCGAAGACCATTTGGACAGCTCTGGATCGAATCATAATGTACTACTTTCAGATCCATCTAGCCAGATACCTACTTTCACTAAAACACTCAATTCTGTACATAATACAGATTTTACAAGTTTATATACAATCCTCTTCTTTCTGTTTTTTGTATATGAAATATTAAAGTTTGTTGATATTTTTCAATTTCATAATAAAAATAAATTTTAATAAATCATTAGATTTCCTAAAAATCATGACCAAACAAAAGCACTGGGCCTGAAGTCAGGAAGATCTGAGTTCAAATCCAGTCTCAGACACTTACTAGTTGTGTAACCCCAGGTCAATTACTTAGCCTCTATCTGACTCAGTTTCCTCAAGTGGAAAATGAGGATAACAACACCACCTCTCTCATAGGATTGTTATAGAGATCAAATGGGATAATATTAGTAAAGTGCTTAGCACAGTACCGGGAACATAGTAGGTGCTATACAAATACTTATTCCCTTCCCTCCTCACACATGTGACCAGGCCACAAATCTGGAGGACTACATGAACAGGGCATACATATGTCCAGTGCACTCAAATCAATGGGTAACTTGTGTCTGGTGGCCCATATGTGCTAATGATATTATGCTGGTGAGCCTCCTTCCTACTGGTCTTACATAGCAAGTGGTGCTCTCCTTGTGTTGGCTAAGAAGTGGTTTTATGCCAGGCATCAGGTGGTTGCTGCTATGTGTTGTTCCAATGGGCACATAGATTTTGCTATGCATTTCTCTACTGAGCTTGTGGATTCTATTAGCCATCACTCCGATAGGCATGTGATTTTATCAATGTCTGGATTTCAGCTGGAATCCTCAGCTTATATGCAACATCTCCCCCAACCCCATAAGGGAAAGGGTGGACTCTACCATCTCTCTTTCAGCTTAGAGAGAAGAGGTTTAAGCTTCAGCTGTTTCAGTGAGAAAGGCAGTGCTCATACCTCCAGATACCAGATATCAGACCCGTGAAAATCAGCAGGATCTAATGAAAGGAATCTATCAGTTCTAAGTCTTAGTTGTGTCATTTTTCTTTCTAGAATAGTTCTAAACCTTGAACTTAAATACATTTGAAAGCTGTATTTAAGTGGTTTCTTTTCTAATCCCATGCATTTCATTTTATATCTTTAACAATATTTTTATGAGCAGGGTTCCACAGGCCTCACCAGATGATGACCCAAAGGGTCCATCCAGAATGCAGCAAAAGTTAAGAACTCAAAGTCTAGAAGAATCTTTCCCTGTAGAGTCCCACCCAGTCAGCTAAGTAGAATTTTTGTCTATCTTTGAAACTTTCACCCTTCCTCTAGATCATCAGGAGTAATGCCTCTATTCAAAGCTTTTGGAAACAAATACCTAGGGTTACAAAGTCCCCATTAAGGTCTATCAGTTCCTGAAGGCAAAATAATTAACTAACAAGGGCTGTCTGTATCTGAAGGATCATGTTTTCTTCAACGCCCCCCCAAGATCACCTGGTCTTCTATGCAAGTTCCTGCTTTTAATTATGCATGTATGTCTACAGATGTATAGATGTGTATTATGTACATATGTGTATAAATGTCTACATGCATTGTGCATGCTTGTAATACATAAATAATGCATACAAATACATGTATATGTGTGGATGTGTAGATACATATGTAAATGCATATGTACATACACACAAATATGTATGTGAAAATATATCTACAAATGTTTAATATATACATGCACATGTAGAAATATATGTATAATTGTACATGCATATGCATTACATATATGTTTAAATATTCAAGTATTATGTACATACACACCAATGCACATATAAGCACATGTGTTTGTGTTTATGCATAGTCATATACATGTATGTGAATTTGCACAATGTGTGTGTTTACATCTAAATATGCATATAGGTATATATTACAGTGCATGTAAATATACACATATGCACAGATGTATATATATATATGTGTATGCACAAATATACCAATAGATGCGCATGCATTATATGTATGTGCATAATACATAATGCACACACGTATGCCCACACATATATATGCACACACCCATATATGTATATAAAGGGAGTCATTTTTCATTGACTTGGATCTATTGTAGGATGGGCCAACTTTTAAAATACTCTCATGGAGAAACAATAGGTACTGCTGCCCATAAGTGTACTAGGGGCCTCAGGGGCAAATGGAGCACTTAGATCCCTTGGGTGAATGATGACTTTCGAAAGCTCCATATTTCGAGTTGTTTCTACAATAACCTGAGCAAGGAAGTCCAAGCTCAGTACAAAAGCGAAGATAAAAATATATTAACCGAAAAGATATTGTCTTTGGAGCATTTTCTCATTCCATTAACTGCCTGTCAGGTTTTTATGTTAATTGGACATTTTATTAATCATCATTATGGCTCTTTATGGTTTAGCCACATGGCTTTAACTGGACCATCTTGAGTCTCCTACTTATAGCAGATCCTTTCTATTTTTGCAGTCATAAACACACGGGCCATGGTTGAGTTTTATAAGCACGTACCCATTTATTAACCACCTTTAAAGATAAGCATATCTATAAGATGAACTATATCTTTTGAAAGGCCTGGTTTCAATTTTGAAAGGCTCTTTCAAGATGAATAATTTTTCCCCCATGTCCAATACCTTCATGGAAGAGTGAAGTTTGTAAGATAACAAAGGACAAATTGACCCTATCTGGGGACTGCTCCTAGAATCTAAGCTTGTGCAAAGAGAGGCCAAAGTTTTAATCACACCTTTTCTTCTTATTTCACCCTTTTCCTTCCTTCCTTGAAGTTTTCTTTGCCTTCTTACTCATGCTACAATTCAATTTTAAGTAAAAATCACTTTAGGAGGTTCTCCCCCCTCCTTTATTAGCTCATTTCAAAGTCTAGAATTGTGCTATTTAGGTTTTCAAATGTTAAGTCAAATTTAGAAAATTACAGAACAACTATCTGGTCCACCATTTCATTACTGATGTGTTAATTTACCACTTATTTGAACTCAGGTTCTCCAAAGATTCCTAATTTTACAGGAACTGGGTATTCTTTCCACCAAGCCATTAGAAGCCCTCTGGACCTTAGGAAACAACAGAGATGTAACCAGGGAGAGTTGGAAGTATTTGGAGTCACAAGAACTGATACTTACCAGCTGTTTCAACACAGGCAAGTCACTTCTTCCTACGGAGCCTCAGTTTCTTCTTCTGTAAACTGTAAAAAATAGATGTTACAGGTTATTTCTGTGAGAGTCATTCAGTAAACCTTTCTACAAGATTTTAAGGACCGAAAATTCCATCCTCATAAGGACTTCCTTCACAGATACAGATAAGCACACTTCCATGGAAAGTGTGATGATCCCTGGGAGCTATTGGAGGAAAAAAAATTCATCATCCTGAAACCAATGTGTTAATTACTCCCTCTGAACTCAGGAAAACTTTACAAGGTCTTATGAATGTAAGTTATTATTACCAATGCCCAGTTCCTAGTATATATTCCTGTATACCTATGTAGCTATGATCTAATCAATATGGAGACAGTTTTCCATTCATGTAGGTCAAAACTCATCTAAACCTGAAGGCCAGGATTTTGGACTATGGACTCTGCTAAACATATTTTATTAGATTTTCTGGAGACAATAAATATCAAAGCTAGGGAGAGTGAGAATATAAAGGTGAGTCTCCATTGATATACTCAAACAAGCGACCCTATCCCACTAAAAGTAAGTGATAAGATATATTGCATATTAATCAGGTAAAAAGAAGCAATCAATTTTGATCACAGTCTTTAGACTAAATACAAAAAAAATACTTATAACTAGAATGAAGTTGCATAGGGAAAAGGTTCAGATGGGCTGAAGAAGCTTGGTCAAGCCCTAGGGGTCATCTATAAATTATTTATCAAACTGTGAATGGAGTCATTCTAGAGTTTGGAGTAAGTTTGATGCTCTGAACCCCTTGAAGAGGAACCCAGATCCAACTCAATTGGGGTCTCCTCCCCCCTACTCTGCTTTGGCCAGAGAAGGTCGTTTTGAACTTCAAAGGGTTAAGAAGATGTTGGAATTCCCACCAGTGTCCTAACAGCACCTCAGTATTAGCTGATGGCAGCTGATGTATTGAAAGCCAAAGACAGACTGGATGCAGATTCGTACCTGCACAAGGATCTCAACAAAGAAGCAATATGATGTCTAAAAGTAATTTCTTGAGCATTTAATAAATGGGAGGAAAGGACTTCCAGAAACCTGGAAGTTTTGCCTTTCCTACATGTTCTGTCAAAGCATGAGTTCACTTTCCTCTAGGCTCTATGGACTTGTGGGAGAGCATGTCACAGAGCTCTGGGGGATGTTTTGTAACTATTCTTACTGTGCAGAATTAGTAAATACCTTGTTCTAAGAGCTACTTGAGATTGGAAGACTAATTCTCAAATGATAATTTTGAGGAGGAAACACACTGAGAGGGAGAACTGTCTTCTTTGCTCAAGAACTGAACTAATCTGGGAGAGTGGGAGTCTGGATTAGGATATCCAGATGTATAGTGCTTAAATGCACTACACTTGAATACAGAACTTTACATTTATCCCAAATGAAGTTAATGCTAGGATGAAATAAGAGAGTTAGACTAAACCATACCTGAGATCCTTTCCAACGCTATGATGATAGGATTTAGGACTTGAAGGGACCTTAAATATCATCTCGTCCAACCCCCCTCATTTTACAAAGGAGGAAAATTAGGGGAAGGGTAGAGCTAAGATGGAGAAGAAAAGGCAGGAACCTGCCTGATCTCTCCCAAGTTCCCCTTCAAACAACTTTAAAATAACACCTCAGAATGAATTCCAGAGCAGCAGAATCAACAAAAGGTCAGGGCGGAACAATTTTCGAGACTAAGACAACTTAGGAGGTCATCAGGTAAGATCTGTTTCACTAAGGTGGTGGTCAGGAGTAGAATAGAGGATAAAATTGGGAAAAGAAATGAGAGTGATGCAAGAAAATTATAAAATGAGAGTCAACAGCTTGGTAAAATACTGAATTAAATAACACCTTAAAAACAGAAATGGCCAAGTGGTAAAGGAGGCACAAAAACCCTCTGAAGGGAAGAACTTCTTAATAAGTAGAATTAGCCAAATGGAAAAGGAAGCACAAAAGCTCACTGAAGAAAATAATTCCTTAAAAATTAGAATTGGCCTAGTGAAAGCTAATGACACCGTGAGGTGCAAAGAAACAAAAAAAATGAAGTCAAAAGAATGAAAAAAAATGTAAGACAATGTGAACTATCTCAATGAAAATACAACTGGCCTGGAAAATAGATCCAAGACAGATTATTTAAGAATTTTTGGACTGCCTCAAAGCCATGATCAAAAAAGAGCCTAGGCATCATATTTCAAGAAATTATCAATGAAAACTGCCCTGATATCCTAGATGCACAGGGTAAAATAGAAATCGAAAGAATCTACCAATCACCTCCTGAAAGAGATGCCAAAATGAAAGGTCCCAGGAATGGTATAGCCAAATTCCAGAGCTCTCAGGTCAAGGAGAAAATATTGCAAGCAGCCAGAAAGAAACAATTTTAACATTGTGAAGCCAAAGTCAGGATAACACAAGATTTAGCAGCTTGCACATTAAAGGATCAGAGGGTTTAGAATATGATATTACACAGGGCAAAGGAGTTAGGATTACAACCAAGAAATCATCTACCCAGCAAAAATTAGTATAATTCTTCAGAGAAAAAAATGGATATTCAATGGAATAGACTCAAAAGAAGCATAAAAAGGTAAACAGGGAAAAGAAATCATAAAGGATTCCACAAGATTAAACTGTTTATATTCCTACATGGGAAGACGATACTCGTAACTCCTAAAAACTTTGTCATTGTTAGGGCAGTTAGAAGCAGTATACATAGACAAAGGACATGGGAATGAGTTGACTATGATGAGATAACTTCAAAAACATAAATTGAAGAGGTGAGAAAGAAAGAGGGATGAAGTGGGAGAAGGGGTAAGAGAGAGGTAGAATGGGACAAATTATCTCACATAAAAAAGGAAAGTGCTTTTACAGTGGAGGGGAAGATGGAGGGTGGTGGCAATGCTTGAATTTTACTCTCATTGGAATTGGCTCAAAGAGGGAAAAAGACACATACTAAGTTGGGTATAGAAATCTATTTTACCAGTCTGGAAAGGAGGGGAGGAGAAGGATAAAGGGGGGAGGCTGATAGAAGAGAGGGCAGATTGGGGGATGTAGTGGTCAGAAGCAAAACAGACTTTTGAGGAGGGACAGAATAAAAGGGGGAGAAAGAGAGAGACAGAGAGAGAGAGAGAGAGAGAGAGAGAGAGAGAGAGAGAGAGAGAGAGAGAGAGAAGGATAAATATTGGGAAAATAGGAAGGGGGATGTTGCAACAATCTGCTAGCAGGTGCTGTAGGCACGTAAGACCTACCAATGACAAGCACAGAGAAAGCTGCCAACACAGGTTCTTTTGATCTGCTTTACTAAGGAAAGCAAAGTTAAGGGGTTAACAATCTCATTTCAATTCAACATACAAATATCATTCACTTAGTTCTGGGGAAAAAGCCAGCACCCTGAACTTCAGAGCAAATACAAATTACAAACATAGATTCATAAACAGACCAAATACAATTCGTAGTCACCAAGAAACCCTCAACATCTGAGTTCAGCTGGGAGGCTCTTAAATTGGCTGCCCAGAGTCCCACACCTCCAGGAGTGAGAACCTCCTGCAAACAACTCTGCTCTCACTTTTTATACACTCTTTAGCTGTTATCAAACATCATCTGAGTGACCTGAACTTAGGCTCCTACTATTAGCTCTGGTCTTAGCAACATCCCTTAGGACCCTGAGGGCTTCACACCCACATAGGCTTAGCACCTAGTATATAGGGGTTTGGGCCTGGGGTTTAGCACCTAGTAAGACTCAATCAAAGCCATCCAACTTAATTGATATTACAGGGGAAATATATAGTAATCATAACTGTAAATATGAGTGGGATGAACTCATCTATAAAACAGAAGTGGATAGGAGAATGGATTAAAAACTGGAATTCAACAATATGTTGTGTACAAGAAACACACTTGAAACAGAGAGATGCACACACAGAGTAAAAATAAGGGGGTGGGGCAGAAATCTATTACACTTCAGCTGAAGTATAACAAACAGGGGAAGCAATCATGATCTCAGACAAAGCAAAAGCAATAATAGATCTAATTAAAAGAGATAAGCAGGAAACTACAGTTTGCTAAAAGGTATCATAAACAATGAAGTAATATCAATGCCAAACATATATGAACCAAAGAGTATAGCATCCAAATTTGTAAAGGAAAAGTTAAATGAGCTACAGGAGGAAATAGACAATAAAACTATACTAGTGGGGGATTCTCAACTTTTCCCTCCCAGAAACTGATAAATCTAATCACAAAATAAACAAGAAAGGAGATAAATAAAATTTTAGAAAAGTGAGATAATTGACTATGTATTAGTACATAAAAACCTCATAAGCAAATGCAGAAAGTCAGAAACATTAAATGCATAATTATCAGATTATAATGCAATAAAAATGACAGTAAAGGGCTACGGAAATATAGATTAAAGAAAACTATAGCCCAATTTTCCTAATGAATACTGATGCAAAATTTTAAATAAAATACTAGCAAGGAGATTATGACAATATATCACAAAGATCATATATTAAGACCAGGTGGAATTTATAGCAGGAATACAGGGAATATTAGGAAAAATGTCAACATTATTGACAATATCAATAACAAAAACAACAAAAATCATATGATTATTTCAACAGATGCAGAAAAAGCTTTTGAGAAAATACAACACTCATTCCTATTAAAAACACTAGACAGCATAGGAATAAGTGGATCTTTCCTCAAAATGATAAGTTGTATCTAAAACCATCAGCAAGCAGTATCTGTAATGGGTATAAGGTAGGAGCCTTTCCAATTCCAATAAGAAAAGCGGCGAAACAAGGATGCCCATTGTTACCACTATTATTCAATATTGTACTAGAAATGTTAGCTAGCAATAAAAAAGAAAAAATTGAAGGAATAGGGAAACTACATTTGCTAAAAGGTACCATAAACAATGAAGTAATGTCAATACTAAACATATATGAAGCAAATGGTATGGCATCTGAATTCTTAAAGGAAAACTTAAATGAGCTACAGGAGGAAATAGACAATAAAACTATACTAGTTGGGGAATCTCAACTTTTCCCTTCCAGAAACTGATCAATCTAACTACAAAATAAACAAGAAAGAAGGAGATTAATAAAATTTTAGAAAAGTTAGATAATTGACCATATATAATAGTACATAAAAATATCATAAGCAAATGCAGAAAATCAGAAAAATTAAATGCACAATTTTCAGATTATAATGCAATAAAATTACAGTAAGCTAATTAGTGGAGCATGGAATGTTTTACCTGTCAGATCAATAGATAAGGAAAGAATTTATGACCAAACAAGAGATGGAGGGCATTATGGGATGCAAAATGGATAATTTTGATTACAGTAAATTTAAAAGGTTTAGCACAAACAAAATCAATGCATTCGAGATTAGAAGGAAAGCAGGAAACTGGGGGACAGGAGTAATTCTTATAGCAAGTTTGTCTGATAAAGGCCTCATTTCTCAAAAATAAAGAGAACTGAGTCAAATTTATAAGAATGTGAGTCATTCCCCACTTGAAAATGATCAAGTAACATAAACAGGAAGTTTTCAGAAGAAGAAATAAAAGCTATCTATAGTCATGTGAAAAAACGCTCTAAATCACTGATTAAACAATGCAAATTAAAACAACTCTGATATACCATGTCACACTTATCAAATAGGCTAATATGACAAAAAGAAAATGACAATATCATTAATAGGTCTGTACCCCAAAAAGATCAAAGAAAAAGGAAAAAGACCTATATGTACAACAATATTTACAGCAGCACTTTTTGTGGTGGCAATGAACTGGAAACTGAGGGGAGGCCCATCAACTGGGAAATGGCTGAACAAGTTGTGGTATATGATTGTGATAGAATACTATTGTGCTATAAGAAATGATGAGCAGACAGATTTCAGAAAAAACCTGGAAAGACTTCTTATGAAGTGATGCAAAATGAAGTAAACAGAACCAGGAAAACAACATACATAGTAATACCAATACCTTATGATGATCAACTGTGAATGACTTAGTTATTCTCAGCAATACAATGATCTAAGACAATTCTGAAGGACTTGTGATGAAAAATGCTATCCACATCCAGAGAAAGAACTGATGGGGTCTGAATGCGGATTGAAGTATAGTTTTTTTTACTTTATTTTTCACATTGGTTTTTTTGAGGGTCTGTTTTCTTTCACAACAAGGCTAATATGGAAATGCTTTGTATGACCGAACATGTATAATTTATGTCAATTGTGAGCCTTTTCAAGAGGGGGATGGGGGAGAGAAAGAAGGAAAGAATTAGAACTGAAAATTTTTAAAAAATGTTAAAAACTGTTTTATATGAAAAAATAAATTATTCAAAAAATGTCATTACATGTAACTGGAAAAAATGAAATAGAAAAAATTTCAAAAAAACAGAAAGTGAGGTCCAGTAAAATGAAATTATTTGGCCTAGGTCATGCAAGTAATAATATCCAGGATTTGAAATCAGGTCCTCTGACTCAAAATCCAGCGACCTTTTTACTACATTATGCTCACTTTCACTTCATTGGATCCAAGCTGTAGAGGGGGATTTTGAATATTAACATTGTCATCTATCAGAATAGATATTGCTGATAGCTATATATGATCTGCAAAGTTTACAAGCTTGCTTTCAAATTTTCAAAGTAGTAGGTAAAGGAGGGCATTACAGGCAGCTAAGGAGTATAATGTAATCTATCCACTAGACTTAGAGTCAAGAAGACTTTCATTCAAATCTTGCCTTAGATTTATACTAGCAATGTGACTCAGACTCAGTTTCCTCACCTGCAAAAAAGAGAAAAATCCTATTTGTCTCACAGGGTTGCTGGAAGGCTCAAATGAGTTAATATTTGTGAGACACTTGGCCACTATACAAATGTACTATACAAATGCTAGCAATTTGAGGTGGAAGAAGAGCATAAATAAATGTACAGAAGAGAGTAAGCACAACATATATTTGCAGGATTGGTGAATAGTCTGGTTTGGATAGAGAAGAGTAGTGGAAGGACAGGGACTAGACATGTGATTTCCTTGTCATAGGTAACTTCCAAGTGAGGAAACTCCTCCTACCAATAGCTTCTCAGAAACTTAATGCTGTAAAGAATTGCTAGGAACACTGCAAGGTTAAGTAAGATGTCCAGGGACCAACAACTGGTATATATAAGAAGGAGGACTCAAACCCAGGTTTTCCCAGTTTTAGCACTCATTTTCTATCCATCATCATAATGCCTTTCTTATGGAAGAAAGGGTTGGAAAATTAATCTGAGAATAGACTAAAGGGAGCCTTAAATACCAGGCTAAGGGATTTTGACTTTTTCCTGGATGCAAAAAGGATCCAGTGAAGGTTTTTAAGCAATAAGTTGACCAAGTAGTTCTTCAGGAAGATCAACCTGATCTCCATGCATAAGGCAGGACTGGAAGTGGGAAGAATGGAAAGAGTACTAAACTTGGAGTTGGCAGACCTGGGTTCAAATCCTACCTTGTACATGTATTCTCTGGATGACCTTGGGCAAATCACTTTACCTCTCTGAGGTGAAACTGAGTTTCAGTTTCTCTTTTGTATAACTGAGACAATGTATGGAAAGTGCTCTGCCAACCATAATGTGCTCTCAAAATGTCTTTGCTATATTAGAAAGGCCTGCCAGTTGGGGAGCTATTGCCATCAACTTGAGATAATAAAACCTGAGTGGGATAATAGTATGAAGGGAAAGGGAATGATGGATGCAAGAGGTTATAAAGCATGAAGAATAAACAGGGCTTTGTGACTATGTGGATCTAACAGCTGAGAGAGGCGAAGGCCTCAAGGTTGACTGAGCTTTTATACTTTGATGACTGGGAAAATGATGACATCATTATGAAAAAAAGTCTTTGGAGCTACTTTGGGGTAAAAGTAGATGAGTTTGAGGGGTCAGTGGCACATCTAGACAAAGGAGTCCAGTAGGCCTTTGGAACTAGAGCTTTGGGAGAGTGTCTGGGGTTGGAGATGAAGGTTTAGGAGTCATCAGCTTAAAGAAACCATGCTTTCTGAGGACTGAAAGACCTGGAGGGGCTTAGCCTAAAGAAGAGAAGACTTGGGTTGGGGTGGGTGGTAACTGTCAATAGACCCCTGAAGAGCGAACATGTGGAAGAAGGATTTGTCTTGCTTGGTCCCAGAACTAGGACCAATAGGTGGAAGTTGATGAGAAATGAATTTTAGATTGATATAAAGGAAAACCTTCTTAATGATAAGAGCTGTCCCCACGTGGAAAGGGCTGTCTCAGGAGAAAGTCCTGATTTCCCCATCCATGGAGATCTTCAAGAAGAGCCTGAATGACATGGTGGGGTAGGGAGGAAGGGGTAGTATAGAGAAGATTCTTGTTGTAGGATAAGGTGGATCAGATGACCTCTGAGGCTTATGATTTTAACATAGGATCATAGTATCTCCAAAGTGAGAAACAGCAGAGAGGAAAGAGGCAAGCACTTGAGACAGTACCTCAGTGGTATGGGAGAAAGAATGGTCTCTGTATCTGGAGTCGCAAGACTTGGGTTCAAGTCACAGCTCTGCCACTTCCCACTCACATGGTCACTTCACCTCTCCCGGCGTTGGTTTCCTTATCTGGAAAATGAAGGGGTTGAATTCAAAGATCCCTAAGGTGGCTTCTAACTCTGATCCTAGGGTGGTATTTGCCAGGTGGCATGTTATCATGGATTCTGCACTGTATCCACGGGGTGAGGGGCAGGGAAGGGATGCAGAGTAAGAGATGGGAGACTCTTCCCACAGTGCCCCTTTTTTAGGGAGCCACATATTTTCAAGACAAATGCAGGTCCCTATGGAGATGTCCTGGCCCCTATGCCAAAGTATAAGCAGCACTGACGCTGTAGAGGGAGGAATCCCAAAGAGACAGCACTGATGGTGCAGATGGAATAAAAGCCACAGTGTCCTGACCTTTTACAAGAACTTGTCTCTTCTTCTAAAGTTTCTTTTTAACATATGGTCCTTTAAAAAAAAACAATTTTATAAACTGGCCATTGACCCCGATGACAAAGCTCATTCTTTATAATCGCTGCTGCTGCTTACCTTGTGGAAACCAAAAGCTGGGCAAATACTTTATGGCAAATGGAAGCTACTGCCATTTGAAACAGTGAGACAAGGTGTGACAGTGTAGTCCGTGCTGGCATGGAGGGCACGAGCTTGGGTTTTCAGGGAGATTGAGACAGGGTGTCCAGAAGAGATGGAGCCTGCCCTAAGGAGTTGGGAGGGAGCCACTGGTGAAGGAGAGATAGGGTCACATGGTGAGAACGATAACAACCACATCCTCAAGAGTAACGATAATAACACAGAAGCCCCATGCAGGAGTGGATAGAGAGCTGCCCTGATGCATCCTGGCTGGGAGATAGTAGACAAGTCATTTCCCCTTCTAGGGCTTCAGGCTGCAGACAAAGCACTGCCCACAACCAGGAGCCCTTTATAATAAAGCAATTCTAGATGGAGGCCCTGGCCCATCGCCTCTGGCACTCAATTCCAACCAAACCAGACTCTTTGCTGTTCCACATCCACAACACACATCTTGCCTCCGTCCTGCAGGCCTGGAGCAGTTCCCTTCCTCACTCTGTCTACTGGGACTGCTAACTCCAATTCAAGGCTCACTTCAGCTGTTGTCTCCTCCACATTTTTTTTCCTTTTCTGATTCCTCCAGTTGTTACTGTACCCTTCTGTCAATCATTCTGCCTCTTGCTGCTGCTGCTATCTGGACCTACTCTCCTTCTCCTCTCCTTAAAAGACTCTCAGACAAGCTTTTAGAACAGTATATTAAGAAGAATATAGATGTTTATTAACATCATAAGTAGTCCTCCAGCCATGAAGTTAGGAGAAGGTTCTAAAGCCTTCTCTAGCAAAAATCTTAAAACTGTAACTTCCTCCCCCAAATCACTGAGAGGCACAATTGAGAAAGCACTGACTCTGGAATCTGAAGATGTGGCTTTGACTCCTCGCTCTGTCACTCAGTCCTGGTGGGACATTGGCTAAGTCACTTCACAACCCCGGGCCCTGAGTTCCTTGTTTATAAAACTGAAGAGGTCAGACAAGATGAGCGTTCTAGATTTTATCTTATTCTAGATTTATCTGTTCATCTATGCATATAGCTTCCCTTCAGAGATGACAAACTCCTTGAGAGCAGAGGCTTTTTTGTCTTTGCCTCTAGTTTGTAAACAAGCATTTATTAAGCACCTTCTATTTTTCAAGTACTGTTCCAGGCACTGAGGATATAAAGAAAGGCAAAAAAATAAGTCTGGGTTCTCAAGGAACTCACAGTCTAATGGGGAGAACAAAAGGCAAACACTTATGTTCAAATAAGCTATGTATACGATAAACTGGGAATAACCTCAGAACGAAGGCAGTAAGATTAAGGAGGACTGGGAAAGACTTCCTGAATTAGATAGGACTAGCTGAGACCTGAAGGCAACCAGGGAAGCTAGGAGGTGCAGATGAGGGGGGGAGAGAGAGAGAGAGAGAGAGATGGAGAGAGAGAGAGAAAGAGAGAGACAGAGAGAGAGAGACAGAGAGGCAGAGAGCAAGACAGAGACAGAGAGAAGCAGAGACAGAGACAGAGAATGAGTCTGTCCCAGTGGAGTGTCTGGTACAAGAAAACAGCAAGAAAGCCAAGGATACTGGATCACAGAGTGCATGGAGGAGAGTAAGGTATAAGAAGACTTGACAAGTAGAAAGAAGCTAGATCATGAAAGGCTTTGAAAGCTAGAGGATTTTCTCTTTGTTTATGGAGTTAATGGACAGGGTTGGCTTGAGCGCACCTAAGGTTAAGAAAGAATACTTTGATAGCTGGGTTAATGATGTAGATACTTCCGCCAGGGAGGCCGATGAGAAGGCTATTAGCATAGTCCAGCCATGAGGCAATGAGGGACTACACCAGATTGGTAAATGGGGGAGTGAGGATAGAGTAAAAAGTTGAGGACAACTGGGTTGTTAACATGGGTGACTGGAAGGATGGTGGTAATGTTGACAATAATAGGAAAATTAGGGGAAAGAGAGGTTTGGAGGGAAAGATAAAGAGTTCAGTTTGGAATATAGTAAGTTTAAGGTGTCTGCGGGATATCTGATTCAAGATTTCTAATCAGCAACTGGAGGTGTGAGACTGGAGGTCAGAAAACAAGTCAGAGTTGGAAAAAAAGATCTGAGAATCATCTATATAGAGATGTTAATTGAATTAATAGGAGCTGATGAAATAATCGAGTGAAATAGTATAGCGGAATAGGAGAAGAGGGTCACAATTGGCAGCCATGAGCTGGATAAAGATCCAGTAAAGGAGACTGAAAAGGAGATGCCCAACAGGTACGACTAGTACTAGAAGAAAGCAGTGTCATAAAAACTCAGAGAGAAAAAAACAGTATCAATGAAAAGACGGTGATGGCTACAGAGAGATCAAGAAGGAAGAGGATTCTCAGCACCTAGTGGACACACAGGAAGAATTAGTAAATGATTTACTGAACTGAGGCGAAGAATTATGGTAAGATGAGGAACAAAAACCATCAACTAGTGGACCAGGTTCTAACCCTCTGGAATTTGCTAAAGACAATCATTTTAATGAATGGTTCACAGATTTCGAGTTGGAAGGGACCTAAGTGCTCATCTAATCAAAAACTCTCAATTCAACAAATAAGGAAACTGAGGCCTACCCAGGTTATGTTACTAATTCTGGGTTGTGGAGGCAATAAGCTGCAAAACCAGGAGTCTCCAACAGTGCTTTTCCACCCCAATTGAACCTCTCTGCGAGTGCTTTAAAGGCCGCACTTGAAATTTCAAGATTTTTCTAGTTGAGATTTTGGGACTTTATCCTAACTCCATGGCAGGAGGATTATGTATGGAGTTAATAAACTACAAATTATTGAGTTTATTAGTATTGAAGTTAATATTATTCAGGACATACTGTCCTAAAAGCTTATCTGACAGCCTGCCAGAAAAGGAAAGGAGGATGTGTATGAGAACATGATGATGGATCCAAATGACAGCAAGAGAGATTCCTATTCCCAAAGTTTGTAAAGAATCATACTCGTAGGTAAAAACAGAAATTGATTTTAGTCCTGTGGATATTCATCTGAAAAATATCGGTGCTACATAAATATTGCCTGGGATCACACCTATGCATAGCAAATCCTCAAAAATCTAAATCTAAAAAGAAACCAACACTAAAAATAGGCAAAGCTACCTTCAAAACACAGCAGCTCCTACCCTAGAGGTGCATCCAAGTATCTTGGGAGCTAACACATTTTGGCAACATATGGTGGGCCGTGTATAAAGAACCAACATTTACAACAAAACACAACTCTTTCAGAAATATGCTATACCAATTTCTCCCAGGAGACCTCTCTAGATTGTTACTGAATTTTCATACTGCATGATGATGTATTCAAATTGAAAGGGGAGAAAAAACAAAACTCAAGAAATGAAATTTTCAATTGGTCATTACTAATTTATATGAGAGCAAAGAATGAGTTTTTGGTTTCCTTGTTTTTCAAACTCAATGGCATCAGCACTTCAACAACTACATCTATTTCCTACATAAGAAAGAAAAAGAAGGATATTTATATATAGAAACTCTGTAGCATAAAAATCACAATGAACATATCATCAGCAAGTAGCCCTTCCTCTCCAGAACTGCAATAATCCCTCTATTTTTTTGCCTCTGACCCATAACATAATGTGTGGTCTTAGTCCCTGCCCCCTTCCCTTATCTCCATGGCTGATGGATTGATAGGGCTGAAGAAGGCTGAGGTTATGACCAGCTCAAAGAAGGGAACAATTTCTTTTGGGCCAAACCAGGAGTAATTGATAGAACTTGGAAAGAGGCAGTTTTAGCCTGGTTATATAGAAACACACTTCCTAACTCTGACCACATCTGCAAAAGGAATGGGCTGCTTCAGGAAATGGTGGACTCCTCCCTCACTGGAGGATTTCAAGCAAAGGCTGTGACCACTTGGGAGTGCTGGAGAGGGGGATTCTTTCGCAGGTGCAGGTTAGACTTGATAGTTACTGAAGCCCCTTCCAGCTATGAGATGACAGGATTCATCTTTCAGATCTGAAAGTTGTAAAATAATTCACTGAACACTTTGTAATGAACAGTGAATCAAGAAGGCCAAAGTGTACTTTAGAAGGCAGAGAGACAGTGTAGCACCTCGCTGGGTTAGCTACTGCCAAGATCTGAAGGATCTGACGAAAAGCCATTCCAGTGATCAACTCTCACCACATGGCCTACTAAGTCAATCTGGAAGGAGTTTTGGATTGCAATTGGCTAACTGGAGTGCACGCCACTGAGAAATTCTATTTCAATGCTATAAGCTGTCATCATGGGGAGTGGGGCATGGGGCTCACTGAGTTCTCCCCTCAATTATCTCATCCTACAGCTTCCTTGCTTCAGAGAATTCTCACTGAAGACAGTGGCAGTAAAGTTTCATTCCACCCTTTGGTTGATGGTAGATCATTTTTTTTTCTGTTCAGAACAGTCTAGACCCCATCTGGAGTCGCAGGGGCCAGACCCCAACAGGTGACGATCCTCAGGAATTCCTGACACGAGGGGTATTTGCCTCATGGTCCCATGGAACGTTACATACCAGCATACAGGGTGTGATTAGGTTTACAGGAACTTCTGCTCTCCTCCACAGTCAGAAATGATGCTTATAATAGAAGCAGTAGTACATGTGTGAATGTGTATGTGCATGTACAGCTGCAAAGACTGCATGGTCCACAGCCCTGCCCACAACACCTGTTACCCAGAAGACAGTGGCAGATCCAGGATTCAAACCCAGGTTTATTCCAAATGCCACACTCCTAGCAGGCAGAGAGGTTGGGTGTCAGCTGTTGGCTGTGGTACTATGCGCAAAAAATGACAAGAGAAGCAGAGATGGGACCTGGGGGCCTAGGAGCCTTCTCTTTCAGCTTCCTCCCTGAGGAAATGGGTCCTAGTGGCACCTGAAAAACCTAACCCAATGTCCAGAACTCATGTGTGCAGGCAAGTGGTGGGAGTATCAGGAGTTTACTGAGTAGGGTATAATACAAAGAATTAATAACAATAATAAATAATAGATAGGGTGCAAAGGCAACAATTAGGTGACATCAGGTCAAAGGCATTAGGCAGGATATATGCTAGGTCCGCATAAAATTTCCAGCAAAAGCCAGCACGCGGGATTATTTTACACTGGTTTCTAGGGGGAGAGGAGAGGGAATGATACTAATTTAAGGACAGTCCAGATGACATGAGGCCCTTCACAAGCACTGAAGTGAAGATTGCTCCAACCTAACCCTACTGGCCTGAATACCTGGAACATGATGGACAGCAAGATCCTGAAGCAGTTGTCGATCAGCAAGCTAAAGTAGGGCCTATAAGGGGCTCATGAAATCATAGATTTGTAGCCAGAAGGGACCTTCAAAGTAACAGATTCCAACCACCTACTTTATCTAACAGATAAGGAGATAGCCCAGACAGCTGAAGACTCGCCCAAGGTCACAGAGGTAGTAAGAGATAAGATTTGAACCCAAGTCCTCTGACCCCAAATCCAGCACTTTTTCAACTGCACCACACTTATAGTAACTGACATTTCTATAGCCCCTCAAGGTTTACGAATACTTTACGTGCTATCTCATTTGGACTTCACAACCACCCTACAAGGCAAGTACTACAGGCATTAGCCTCATTTTTCAGATGAGGAAACTGAGACCCAGAGAAGTTACTTAGCACACTCGGGTCATACAGCTGGGAAGCATCAGGAGCAGAACTGGAATGAAAGCCTTCCTGATGCCATGCCCAGGACTCTTATCTACCCTATTGTACTGCTTCTCACAAAGAGTTAGGAAAGGAAAACGCTGCAAAGCCATGCTGAACACCCTTTGACACAACACCCTTTGACACAACTTGCAGTATAATGGTGAAGTAATGGTGAGCAATTAGGAGTCTTCTGGGCACCACTAAGAAGTGAGGGAGGGTAAGGCCTGGGAGGTGCTCCTGGAGCCAAGGTGTCAGGTTCCCTGGGCAGGAGGAAAGATCTGAGCAAAGTGAGCTCTTCCAAGGACGGTTTGGGACCACTGAGAAAAGGGCATTCTTTCTGTCCGCGCAGTTTGTAATGGATTGGATTTTCCTGGGTTTGATTTTGCACCCCTGGACCCTCATATGAGCCACCATCTGATCTACTGCCTCTTCCCCCGTGGCCTGATCTGACCTAGTCACCATGATGTCTTCAATGAAGACACAGTATACATTTACGTCCTCATGAAGAGAGACTTCTTTCAGGACTCTGGCCACCATAATGGAAAATTATGAGAGATGGTTCAGATAATCCTGGGAAAGGACAATGAATCCCAGCCATGGAAATAGAGCAAAAAGCATGAGTGAGGACAATAACTCCATGTTACTGCCCTAGGCCTGGACTACCTGGTCAACAACACTGAAAAGATCAGAAAAAAATGGAGCAGTAAGCACAATGACTTTATTCAGTTCCATATAGTTTACCACAAGCTGCCAGTTACCAGCTGCCTTCCTTACAGGCAACATAGAACTGTTGTAAAGGGGAGACGGTATAACAAACTACTCCAACTTCCTTCATTTGCGTCACTAGGAAAGAAACATCTTTCATTCCCCTAGGGACCTGGAAATGTTTGATGTTAACTACATGGGATGATTCAGGCAACTACAAGGCCTTACCCACGGAAACCTACCTAGAGATTGATAAAAAAGCCAACACAGATATTAACTCCCAGAAGGCCATGATACTTCTTCCCTTCATGGTCTGACTCTCTGTAATGATCCAAATGGAGCAGGTTTTTTAGGACAGAGACCTCAACCAGATTAAAATATAATTGGGAAATATTTAACAAAATAAAGAAAAATACAAGAGAACATAGACGATGCTAATATGTAGTTTTCAAAGTCAATATGTGCCCACAGGGATCCTTCTGACCCCATTATTTTAACGGCTACTTTAGGCTTGAGTGGGACTGAATTCCTCTAACAGCCTGACTAATACTCCCTAGGCTGGCCCTCAATTACTTTCTCATGAACCTGATGTTTCAGGAGCCACACCCACAGCTCCCCCCTTCTCACCACAAGGTGTCATTGCCCCTTTGCCACCTAGCAGGGCATCAGGCTCTGGGACCCTCCCCCATGTCCAAAATGCCTATGTACACTGAAAGCAGTATTTGCCCATCAAAGCTATCCCAAGCTCCTCCTCCAGTTTCACTAGGTAATCAGCCCACATCTGTATGGCATGGGAGACCCATAACTAGAGTCGAAAGCCAGCCATTCTGGTGGGGCTCTACCCACAAGGTGAGATCTAATCCCCTCCTCTTTCCCAGGCAGGATAGTCACAGGGGGTGGCAGGCCACAGGTGGAAGGGTTCTCATAGATCCAATGTATCAAACCCATTTTCTTTAGGAATTTTACCCCTTTCCTTGCAAATGCCTATTGTAGAGCCAGCTAAAACAGAAATTCATCTTTATGGGACCAGCTCCCTAAAAAGAAAGAAAGGGTGGTCCCCACCTGGAGCCCCTAACTGATTTAACTGACTCTATAATAGTAAATCCTCAGAGAGCTCCCTAAGCCTATTTAACTTGGCTGCTGAGTCTCAACATTGAATGAATTACAGACCACGCCCCTCAGAAACCACTGCTCCAGTGATTTATCAAGTTTCTGTGTGAGCTTCTCTTGCAAACTCCCTACTTCCTTGATGGTAAATGCCTGTCTGCACAGTGCTCCATCAGTAAAGGACATCCCCCTCTTCTAGGGAGCAGAGAGAGATAAGTCTGAGGCTTCTCTTTTTAAAGCACTGATGGGAGTTCCCAAATCTCTTCGTCACTTCTGCTCCCATTCCTCTGGCTTACGTCTCTGATCTTGGCAAAATGAAGCTAAACCTCAAGATCAGAGACCGGATTTCTCTTCTCAGTCCCATGGATGTCTAGCTGTGGCCTGTTGGTCCCCGTCTCCATCACTGAGCTCTTACCAGCTCCAGTGGCTGCAGTGTTTAAAAGCCAAGAGCTCTGTCTCTAGCTGCTGAACACACTAGGCCGGCTTGTGTCAGTCTTATTATGCTGGCTGGATGGGCGACAGCAAACAGAGAATGCTGGACTTCGCATTTTCTTTATCCTCCTGGCAGCTTCATCTAGCACCCACTGAGCTAATCATTCTAGATGAGTGGGAAGCTACTCCGTACACCATGAAACAGGCCCTGGCATTGAATCATGGCAGTCGCCATATTTGGAGCACTCCATCCCCAACTCAACCATGATGTGAGAACTGAGATTATCTTGGCCCAGTTACATTATACCAAATGTCAGGGGCAGGCCGGACACCAGAACCCTGTTATTTCAGCTTCAACGTTGGGTTCAAATGAAGTCCTCATAGTTCATTGAAAAGTTGACAAATGGTTCACTTAATCCCAACATAGCAAGGACATACAAAAGCACTTAGCTGGAGCTGACTCAGCCCTCCTCATGTACAAATGGAAACATGTCTCATCAGCAGGGCAGGACACAGCAACTCTCATGGACTTCTGACATCTACCAAGTATCAAGGGCCCTGCCCCTGATCCTAGGAACTTTGATTCCCCTACAGGACAAAGAAACAATGTGAACATAGAAGCCACCAGATAGTTGTGTCAAAGGAAACATAACTAGGGAAAATCTAGTGCAAGCCATGTATGCAGAGCCGGTAAAAGATGGGAGGAAACCCTGGTTTTATATGGGGGACTTGTGTAAAAGGTATCAGCAAATATTATGAGGGTTAAAAAAGATGGGGTGGACTTGTGTTGAGTGTTGAGAGCAAGGGATACCTAGTGAAGGAAGGAAATAAACATTTATTAAGTACCTATTATATGCCAGGCACTGTTTTAAGCACCTTATAATCATTACTGCATTTAATCCTCACAACAGCCTGAAAGCTAGGTGTTTTATTACCCCCATCTTACAACTGAGGAAACTGAGGCAGAAAGAAGTTAAATTTACTTGCCTGGGGCTGTATTTGAACTCAGGTCTCCCCGACTCCAGGGCCAGCATTCCATCTACTAGGCCACCTAGATGCCTCTACAGTCTGTGTGTTCCAAAGTCAATCTCATAATATCAACACAAAGTGAAAGAGGTTCTCAGCACATTGGCTGGAACTAGGATGGATTTATGGGATTCTACAGGCCAATGGGGCACAGGATGGACAGACATGGACAGATTGGGATCCAAATACTTGAAGACAAGGCCTGGATTAATGAGATCACAGATCCATTTCAGTATTTGAATGTCTTCTGAACACAAAGATTTCAATATGTTTTGGTTCATGGAGAAGATGAGGTAATCTCACGTTTTTTGTCTATATGTCAGGATAAGCCATCTGAGATCAGTGTAGTTGCCAGTGAAATTAGTATAGCACAATGGCAATAAACACTGTCCCTGAATCTAGAAGTTGTTCTAGTTTCCTGGCCCAACTATAATTTCCTCTTTAAGGATGAGGGGATCTGGCATATAAAATATTGCAGAAATTTAACCTAGGGATGTAACTCAGTGTCTCAAAACCAGTGACGCTTTAAACGGGTCCCAAAATTGGTCCAGATACAGGTAATATGAGGTATCTAATACAGAGCTATTTTGACATAATAGACACCAGACTAAAGAAGGAAAAAAAGGTACAGCTCAGACAAGACGCTCAAATTCACACTGAAAGACTTCAAACTTAGCTAGGACCTGCATCTGGGGACTGTGATCCCATCTGGCATGACCTGAGTCTACAGAGAGCTGTGCCAAAAAACAGTTACTGAAAAATAAATCGAAATATAATATAACATCTGAGCACGACCTGTAGAAAAATCTATTCGTCAGAATGATGAGGTCATTTCATGACTGGTGGTATGATTCTTCCCCTTTTTGGCACAAGGAATTGTGGTGCTAAAGATTATTATCTCAGCCAAACCCCAAACTAAGAACAATCACAATAACAAAAAAGGAAGCAGCATCTATAGCAATCTAGAAAAAAAAATGTCTATAGTGGTTTTTGTAACTTTGGGCCAAGGTTTATAGTGTTTGCTAAAAAAAGGCATTCCCCACCCACTCCCATCTGGACCATTAGGACTGCATGGCAATCATTTCATTCATTCCCTCTTGGCTTCCCACCACTCCCACAGTGCTTGTCAGAAGCCTTCTCTTCTCTCCTTAATTTCCCAACAATGTCCTTCCGACTCCCCCAACCCCTCTCACACATGTATCCATCCTTTCCTCCAACATCTCAAGTTCCAAACCTTAGTGTTAAAGGATCAAGAACTACAAGCGACTTCAGAAGCCATCTTGTCCAACCTCCTTCTTATGCAGATGAGGAAACTGAAGCCCAAAGGGGCTAAATGACTTACCCAGTGTCACACAGGTAACAACAGAACCAAGGTCTTCTGATTCTAGATCCAATGTTCTTTCCACTACATCATACAGCTTTTACTCTTCCTTCTTCTTCACCTTTCATGTCTCTTCATAGATAAGAAAGTCCTGCTGGTTTACATCCACAATATCACTCACATCCATTCCTTTCTTATTCCCAGTGCAAAATGATCACCCATGTGGACTCCTGCAATAGCCTCCAATAAGGCCCATTAGCCTATGTGACCATCTCACTCTAATCTACTCTTTATATCACGGCTAGAAGAATATTCCTTCTGTATCAATCTAGGCATGTCTCTCCTCTGCTCAAAAAACTGAACTGCTCCCTAGTGCCTACTAAGGCAAGTATGCATGAGTTGCCTGGAGTTGAATGCCCTCAAAAATCATGTCACCTCCCTCCACTTCTAGCCTTATCTCACATTACTTACCTCCACATCATGCTCTAGTCAAACTTAACTATTCGCTGTTTCTCCAATACACCCAGTCCTTGTACATCCTCATCTCCATTTCTTAAGCCCACCTAAAAAGCTTTCTTTGCCCACTGAATTTTTATTCATACTTCATATACTTAATTATTCTTTAAACCTCAGGTCAAATACTACTCCCTCCATGAAGCCATCCCTTAGAACTTCTAACAGTCAGTAACAACCTTTCCCCCTAGATACCCACATAGTGCTACATTTTTCACCTCTCTAATGAATTTATCATGTATTATTTTGCATTACCATTATCTCTGTAGTTACCTCAGTTATGTGTTTTGTCCCCCTCCTACTCTATAAGCTCCACTAGGGTATGGATGGAGCCTGCTATAAATATCTCTTCCCATGCCTCCTACAGTGCCTCCTACCCAGCTCTACATACAATAGGGACTTTTAAAGTGTTTAATTCAATGAACTAAAGTGACCATCACCTTTTCCTTTATATTCACTCCACCCACAGCTTCCAGAATGCTAAACTGACCTCACTGTCATCTTGCCTCCAAGTATCCTTCACTAACACTTCATCCTATTCCCAACCTTGAAATGTTACTTGTTCACCTAAGGCTCTGTCCTTGATCTTCCTTTCTTCTCTACTTTCATTTCTCTGAAATCTTACCCAACCCCATGGCTTCAATCACCACCTCTAGACAAACTACAAATTTTAATCTAGACTCTTTTTTTCTTCCCAGGGCTCTAGCCCTGCATTTTTAATTACTAGTGGATATTTTCATCTCCATGTCTGGCCAGTACCCTAAACTCAGTCCCAAACTAAACACATATATTCCTCCCACTTTCCTTACTCTCTGCTGAACTTTTCAATTTCAGTTGATGGTACCACTATTCTCCTGGTCACCATTCTCCTATGAAACCTCATAATAATCCTTGTTTCTCTCCTCTCCCTAATCTTTCTCCTTCAGGCCATATATCAAGTTTGAAAGCCTCATTGATTCGACCTCAAAATTATCTCCTCTGCTATTCCCTCCTTTCTTCCCTCTGGTATCTTTTGGACTTCCATCCTCTCACTCCATCATATAATACACAAATCAGAGAAGAGAAAGAGATACTTTTCCTAAGGACAAATGGGGGGAGAGTTCTTGTCCAAAGAAAAGATAGGGGTGGTCAAAGAAAATAAAATTAACAATTTTGATTACCAAAAAAATGAAAAGATTTTGCAGCGACAAAGTCATACCAATGCAAATTAGAAGGAAAACATTTACTTGGAAAAAATATTTGCAGCAAATTTTACTGATAAAGGTCCGATATCCAAGATACAGAGACCTTATAAAAACAAAAAAGGATAAGAGCCATTCTGTAATAGGTAAGTAGTCAAATAATATGAACAGGCAGTTTTCAAATAAAGAAATATATGCTACTAGGAACCATATGAAAAATATTCCAAATAACTAATAGTAAGAGAAATACAAATTTACTCTGAAGTTCTGCTTCAAAACATCCAACTGGCAAAGATAACAAAAAAAGGAAAATGGCACTTGTTGGGGGTGGTATACTAATACATGGTTGATGGAGCTTTGAATTGATTCAGCCATTCTGTAAAGCTTTGAAAATAAATCCCTAAATCACTAAACTATATATACTCTTTTACCCCATAATACCTGTACTACACACATACCCCCAAAGAGGTCAAAAACAGAGGGAAAGGATCTGTCTTTAAAAACAAATTATAACAACAAAAAGTGCTATAGGAAAGCACAAAAAAATAAAGTAGGTCTTCAATTGGGCAAGAGTCAAACAAATCATAGCATGGAAGTGTAATGGAATATTATTATTTTATAAGACATGACAAGTGAGATGGATTCAAAGAACCTTTAGAAGTCTGGTGTCAATTGATGCAGAGTAAAGACTCCAATAATGTAAAGGGAAACAACTTAGAAAGATAGAAGAACTCTGATCAACAAAATGGTCCATCATGACTTCAAAGGCTTAAGATGAAAGATGTTTCCCATCTCCTGAACAGAATGAAACATCCTCTTTCACATAGCCAAACTATGAATTTTTTGCTTAACTATACTTAACTCTTGCAAGGGGGGTGGGCAGGAATTTGGTGGGTAATAACAAATACACAAAGAAAAATGGAAGATGTTAATAAAGCATTTAGAAACACAAAAGACTACAAAAGGGAGTTCATAAGGGAACATAAAGAAGCAGGGTAGTTTTGTTTCTATCATGTTAAATGTAATAGATACTTTAAGACAAAAGTCGTTTTATTTGCAATATATTTTCTCTTCTTTCTTTACTAAAATGTTCATTGGGTTGCACTAAGTGGGACATAGCTTCCAGGAAAAAGGAGGCTATTGTTTACAGACCTTATCTGTAGCATTGGACACCATGGTTTAAATGTGTGTGTGTGTGTGTGTGTGTGTGTGTATCATTTTTTTCAGATACAGAAGTGGACTGTTTATCAAGATCTAAAGATACAGATGGGCAGTTTCAATATTTGCACAGTTGCCCATACAATATTAGAAGATCTATAGGATAGTCTCTAGAATGATGGATAGATCCCCTGTGCAAATTTTTTTAGTTAAATTTTACTTAAATTTTCAGGTCAATACTTTCTCCCTCCCACCTTCCCATCCTTCCATGGAGAAAATAAGAAAAACAAAAACCATTAGAAACCTGCATAAAACAAATTCCCACATTGTACATATATATGTATGCCTCAATGTAGACTAAGTCCATCATCTCTCTATCTGGAAGTGGATGATACACTTCATCACAAGTCCTCTGGATTGTATTGATCAGAGTTCCTAAGTCTTTTAAAGTTATTTGTCTTTACAATATTGTCGTTACTGTTTAAATTATTCTCCTGGTTTTGCTCACTTCTTTCCAGGTTTCTCTGAAACCAATCTTTTCATCATTTTTTTACAACACAATAGTCATACACCATAACTTTTTCAGCCAATCCCCAAATGATGGATACCCCCTCAGTTTCCAATTCATTGCCACCATGAAAAGAGATGCTATAAATAGTTTTGTACATATGGGTCCTTTACTTCTTTGTCTGATTTCTTTGGGGTATAGAACTAGTAGTGATATCACTGAGTCAAAGGGTATAGACAGTTTAATAGTTTGGAGGGCATAGTTCCAAATTACTTTCCAGAATGGCTGGACCAGCTCAAAGCTCAACAACCAATTGCATTAATGGACCTGTTTTTCCACAGTCCCTCAAGAATTTATCATTTCACCTTTTTGCAGGGACAACTTTGCCAATCTGATGGGTATGTGGTGGTACCTGAGTTGTTTGAATTTGCATTTCTTTAATTATTAGTGACTTAGAGCATTTTTTCATATGATTATTTATAGCTTGGAGTTCTCCTAAAAATTGCCTATTCATATGCATTGACCATTTATCTTATAAATTTGTATGTTCCCTATAAAACTTAGAAATAAGATTTTTCTCAGTGAAACATGATCCAAAGATTTTCCCCCTAATTTCCTACTTCTAATTTTAGTTGAGTTGCTTTGCATGTACACTTTTTAATTTTGTTTAATCAGAATTGTTCATTTAACCTCCTACAGGCTTCCCTATCCCTTATTTGGTCATAAATTCTTCCCCTATCCACAGATTGGCGATGTATTTTTTTCATGCTCCAATACATCTTAGGATGTCATCCTTTATGTCTAAATCATATACACATATAGAGCTTGTCTTAAGATATGGTGGTTTTTTTGCTGAAGTTATTGTTTCAATTGGTTTTTAGGTGATTTTCTAGTTTCTCTAAGTAAACTATCATATCATCTAAAAAAGTGATGATTTTGTTACCTCTTTGCCAATGCTTACTCCTTCAATTTCTTTTTCTTATTTTGTTGATACAACTAGCACTACTAGTATTATACTAAATAGTAAGGGTGGTGATGGGTATCCTTGCTTGATCCTAGTGGAAAGGTCTCCAGTTCATCTCCATTACAGATAATGCTGGCTCTTGGTTTTAGATAGATGCTGTCACATTAAGGAAAGCTCTCTTTATTCCTATGCTTTCTAGTGTTTTTTTTAAAATAAGAATGGATATTGTATCTTGTTAAGATCTTCTTCTGCATTTACTAATATAATTCTATGATTTGGGTTTTTTTTTGTTTTTCATACAATTATGATTATAGTTTTCCTAATGTTGAACCAGACCTACATTCCTGATATGGATCCACCCTGGTCATGGTGTGTAATCTTTGTTGATGTATCACTTTAGTCTCCTCAATAATATTTTATTTAAAATGTTTATTTGCATCAATACTCATTACAGATTTTGGTCATAAATTCTTCCCCTATCCACAAATTGGCGATGTATAGTTTTTTTTTTCCGTTTTGATTCTTCCTTGTTTAGGTATCAGGAAGATATTTATGTGACAGAAGGAATTTAGTGGGATGCCTTCTCCTTCTTTTTCTATTTTTTTAAACAGATTTTGTGGCTTTTCATTTGAATGTTCATTTGTGGCTTAATTTCTTTTCTGTCACAGGACTATTTAAGTCCTCTATTTCCTATTCTATTAATTTCTGTGTTCGTAAATATTCATCATTTTCATTTAGAGTGTCAGCTTTATTAGTACATAATTGGGTGAAATACTTCCTAATAATTTCTTTTATTTCTATTTAATTGGTTGTGAATTCATCTTTTCATTTTTGATACTAATAATTTGATTTTTTTTCTTTTTAACCAAGTTAGCTAATGCCTATTTTATTGGTTTAAAAACAGCTTATTATATTATTATAATCCAATGGAGTTTTTGCTTTTAATTTTTAATATCTTCTTTGATTTTCAGAATTTCTATTTTGGTGTTTAATTGGTAGAGAGGTTAATTTGTTGGTTTTCTAAGGTTTTTTTTTTTGGTTGAATATCCAACTCACTGATACATTCTTTCTCTTTTTTTAATGATTACAAAAAATGGTCCAAGAGACAACTTTTCCCCTAAGTGCTGCTTTGACTAGATCCCAAAAAATGTTAGTGTGTTACCTCTTTGTTTTCGTTATCTTTATTTAAATTATTTGTTGTTTGTATGGGTTTTGACCCTCTCATTCTTTAGGTTTAAGTTACTTAATTCCTAATTATTTTTTAATCTTTGCTTCAAAGACACTTTATTGAATGAATTTTTATTGAATTATGGTCTGAAAAATATTCATTTAATATTTCTAGTTTCCTTGCATTTCTTTGTGAGGCTTATATGCCAAATACATAGTTAATTTTAGTAAAGGTGCCATGTACAACTGAGAATAAGTATACTCTTTCTATTCTCATTCAATTTTCTCCAGAGGTCTCTATTATCTAACTTTTCTAAAATCCTTTCAGGTCTGTCATTTGTTTTTGTTACATTTAGCAGGTAATTTACTGTTTTATTTCTCCCTGTAACATTTAACTTTTCCTTTAAGAATTTAAATGTTATATCATGTGATGAATATATATTTAGTACTGATACTAATTTGTTGTCTCTGATACCTTTCTGTAAAATGTAGTTCCCGTGTTTATCTCTTTTAATCAGATATGTTTTGCCTACTGTGTTGTCTGAGATCATGATTGCTACCCCTACCCTTTTTTATTTCAGGTGAAGCATAATAGATTCTGATCCAGTTCTTTATTTTAACTTTTAACATCATCCTGTTTCAAGTGAATTTCTTGTATACAAAATATTGTTGAATTCTGGTTTTTAATACAATTCTGCTATACTTATCTCATTCACATTCACAGTTATAATTCACATACGCAGCTGTAAATGTGTATTTCCTTCCAACCTATTCTCTTAAACTTTTAGTTCCCTTTGTTTCCTGTTCCACCCCCACCCTTTATTTGTTTGTTTCTGACTAATCCTAATCTATCTTTTTCCTCCTGCTTCTCTGTTGGGTTAAATACAGGGGTGTGTCTGTGTGTGTGTGTGTGTGTGTGTGTGTGTGTGTGTAAAATCTTCTTTCCTTTGACCAATTCAGATGAAAATGAGGTTCAAATGTTGCCTGCTCTCCTTCCTGGTTGTAAAGTCTTCTTCTTGGCTAGTCAATTATGTGAGATAATTTCCCCCATTTTTCCTCTTCCTTCCCCCCTCCCATGTATTCCTCATCCTCTCCATTTCTGTTCTTCTTTTAAAATCATCAAAACATTACTAAACCACTCCCAGATCCTTTATGAAAACTTGATATTCTAATAACTTGACACCCTCTATAATCCCTGATGATGACAGGATTTTGAGAAGATACGTGTAATTTCCCCATATAAGAATGTAAACAGTTTATCCTTGTTTAGTCCCTTATGACTTCTCACTCATGTTTACCTTTTTATGCTTTTCTTGACATGTTTGTATGCCAAAATTTCCACTCAGCTACAGTATGTTCATCAGGACTGGTTGGAAATCCACTATTTCACTGAAGATCCATGTTTTTCTCCTGTAGAAATATGCTTGGTTGTGCCAGGTAAGTTATTCTTGGCTATAAGCCTTTGCCTTCTGGAATATCATATTCCAAGCTCTCTGCTCCTTTATATGGTGACTGCTGAATCTTGAGTGATCCTAACTGTAGCCCCTCAGTACTTAAATTCTGTCTTTCTAGCTATTTGAAGCATATTTTTCTCAGACTCAAGAGCTCTGGATTTGGGCTACGATATTCCTGGGAGTTTTCATTTTGGAGTTTCAGGATATGACTGGTAAATTCTTTCTCTTTCTACTTTGCTCTCTGGTTTTAAAAGATTTGGGCATGATTTCTAGAAATATGGTATGTAAGATCTTTTCTGACCATGGCTGACAGGTAATCCCATGATTCTTAAATTACCTCTCCTCTATTTTCCAGGTCAGTTGTTTTTACTATAAGATGTCATACATATACAAGCATATACATATATATGTGTGTGTATGTGTCTATATACATATATGTGTATATATGTATATATATGCATACACCACATACTTTGTTTTAATATTTCTTGATGTTTTGTGGAATTATTAGCTTCTATCTTGTCAATTACAATTTTCAGGGAATTTTTTCTTGGGTAAAGTTTTGTACCTTTTGCTCCAAAGATGTTAATTCTCTTTTCATAGCTTTCTTTCACTGCTCTCACTTCTTTTCCCATTTTTTCTCTTACCATTGTCATTTAGTTTTAAAAAATAATTTTAACTCTTTAACAACAACAACTACAACAAAAACACATGCTTTATCTCTTCCAGGAATTCTAAACTGGCTTATGCCCAAGCTACATTTTTTGTTGAGGCTTTGCTTGTAGATGTTTTGGAGTCATTCTTCTGAGACTGACCACCCCTGTCACCATAATAACTCTTTAGATAGATTCTTTTTTTGTTTGTTTTTGTGCATTCTTCTAGTCTACTTCTTGACTTCAGGCTTTATGTTAGAGCTGAGCTTTGTGTACTTCTGGGGGTGAGGGGAAATATCTGGGATGATACTCTGTCCTCATGGGTCTTCTATTCTTTGTTAGGGGTACTGAGGGACAGCTTAAGCTAGGGACCTACAAGTTTTCAGTGTTCTCATAGTCTCTGTGATTTGGAATGAAGTCTGTTCACTGCTCTCCTGGTCTGAGCTGTGTAAGTTCCTAACCCAAGTGTAGATCTATCAACTTGTCCCTGGTTGGATGTTCCAGTAGACTCAGCCATTATCAGCCTGCTGGGAAGTTTGACAGTTTCAGAGTGACTGACCTGCAGCCTCCTTTTCATCTAGCATTCCTGCCCTCATTATGCTATGCCAGGCTTAGGCCTGAGCTGTAGGCTAGAAGTGAATTCCTGCTTTGCTCCAAATAGCTATTGTTTGCTTCTGAATTTGTTCCTTAATAAATAGCTATAACGTGCAATCACAACTTCTCTCTGCCACCTCTGTCCACAGGTCCTGTCCTCAGTCCATACTAGATCCGTGACCTAGCAGTGAGCAGTGACCAGATGAACTGCCAGATGGCACTTGTTCCTGCACCCTGCACTAGCTCAGGAACCCCCTGGAATCTCTTTTCACACTGCTACTTCTCACACCCATGCACACCTTCAATGCTCTTTCAGTCCCTGGAAGCTAGAATGCTCCACACAAGGCACATTCCTGGTCAGACCCTATCCCCAATGTCTACAGACCTTTCTGTCGTTCTATGCTGACTTGAGCTGCAAAATGACTGTACATGATTTTTTTTGTTTGCTTTCCATTTTGAATTTGGTCTGGTTCATTTTTTTAGATCTTTGCGGAGGAGATGGGGCAGAGGAGTGAGCCGAGCTGTAATTCTTCCTGTTGCTCTATCATCTTGGCTCCACCCCTCAACACCACAATTTAGGAATATTTATTAGGTAGAGAGTGTCCAGAGGAGAGCAACCAGGATGATGAAGGGCCTTGAATCCATGACACATGAGGACTGGTTGAAGGAACTGGGATAGTTAGCCTGGAAAAGAGAAGACTGAGGGGGAACATGACAGTGTCTTCAAGTACAGTCAGTTCTGATAAAATTCAACATATACATTCCTAAAAATCACTGCTATGCAAAAGCATGCAATAAAAAACCACAGGGCTTATGGGGAAAATGGTATAGGGGCACAGCATTCAAAAATATTGTCAGTGACAAATAAAGAAAAGATGGGAACCTAATAAAAATAGTAGCACAGCTTTATACATGTTAAATGGTTAAGAAATACATAAATATTGCAAGAAATAGTGGTGATCTCCTTGGCCCTGGGCTGCTGTTCAGCCTTCACCTTGGCTCCTGAAACCAGGGAAGGTGGCAAGTTTGAGGGGAGATGAGAGTGGTGAAGTGTGTGGGTATAGTCCAGCCCTCTTAGAAACACAGCTTCTACTGCGCCAGAATATACACAATAGATATGGCACTTTACCTTGAAAAAGAACTGAAGTTGACATTGGGATGTCAGGAGAAGCCACTGCAGCCATGACAAGAAAAAACCCCTGCAGTGGGATCTGGGTCACTGATAACAACAGCCCTGCCCCATGAGGGGCATTGGGAAGATCACTCTAAGGCTGCGCTATGTCCATTTCACCAACAACCACCTCCAGCCCAGCTTTTCCCTGGGCAGGTGACTAGAAGAGGTAGGGGTCAGAGTTCAGGTCATTACCATTTGGGGGTCTAGAGTAGGGGAACACATTAGGGTCTCCCTGTCTTCTTCTCTTTTCCCAGAGTGTTAGAATACCATCACCACTCCCCATCCCCTGGGTCAAGGACAATAACGTAAAGAGCTTTCCCCCGGTCAGGTGCAGACATGCCCTTTCTCACAGCTCCACAATGTGCTGGTGGCACCCTCCTCCCAAGCCATCCTTTGATTTCACCACCCCCATGCATACCCCCCCCACCATGGTGCAATTTTCCTCAACAACAGGTAAGCAAAATTTGCATTATGTTCAAACTGTTCTCTAAATTCTCAATCATGTTGGAACAAATTTCTTTTCAGAACAAAGATTACAGCAGAACTGACTGTATATGAAGGGCTGTCATGTGGAAAAGAGATAGATTTGTTCTCTCTGGCCCCTGAGGGCAGAACTAGGGGCAATGGGTGGCAGCTGCTGAGAGGCCAATTCAGGCTAGATGGCCTGGCCAGGAGAGCTGTCCCAGAGGGCAAGGGGCTGTCTCAACAGGAAGCAAGTTCTCTCTCCTTGGAGATCTTTAAGTGAAGTCAATATGACCACTTGCTTTCACATACAGATTGTACTAGATGGAGAACAAAGGTCCCTTCCAACTCTCAAGTTCTATGTTGCTGTGATTCGTGTTTCTTAAGTTCACAACCAAAAAGAAAAGTTTTTTAAAAATACATAATGACTAAGCTTGATCCCAAAGAATTCAAATGAGAAGGAACTTCTCTCCTTTGTTTGCACACCCTGGGGACTACTACTATGGCTATATATATTACATACAATAGTATACTTTTATTATATACAGTAGTATATTTTTCAATGTTCTTGTCCATTTTGATGAACTTTTCCCCTCCTTTCTTATCCTTTGTTATAAAGGAAGGGAAAAGGGAGACACTGGAAAATATAGGTGATAAAAAATACAGAAGATATCAATCAAAATTTATTTTGAAAACAAAGAAATACCAATGAAGGTCCCAGAAAAGCAATTATGAAAAATGCCTCTCCCTTATGCTGCAAGGTGGGAGGGAGGGTGGAAAATGGTGGCAGCATTACTAAGCTAGAAAATCATATGGGTTGTCACATATGAGCTTTGTAGTAGATATTTTTGTTTTATTTTTAATTGTTTTTGCCACAAAGGAAGATTGTGTCTGAGGGATGGGGATGATTGTGATATAAAGACAAATGGAATCAATTTTAAAAACTGAAATAAATGCTTGTTGTAGTAAGTAAATAAATAAATGTTTGGTTTGAAAATGCACCATGATGGAAAGAGCGTGGATTATTGATCAGAAAGGAGAAGAGTTGAGATGGTCCAATTTACAAAGAGCTTGGTAAAAACTCACCGGGCCTCCTTTTTGCTCCGGGCACTAATATGAGAACCAAAATGTCATGTGAAATTAACAGCAGGCAAATGCAGCCACAATAAAAAAAGGGACAATTTTTTCCATCCATAGAGGCTGTCTGTGGGAATTCAGTACAGCTGAAGGTCACTGAGGCTAATCCTGTAGCCAGCCCCTAGTAGGGCTGGGTAATTTTATGATTGCTAATAATATTTGCAGATTCCATGCAAGCTAAGATAATGAAGAGGGAAGACAAAGCCCTTCATAAGGGTTTAAGATGGTCATCCTATGTATGTGCAAAAAAGAATCTAGTCTTCTACCTTATGCTAGTCAGGAACCTGCCAGAAGAGGCATATTAGTTATAGGCTGGAGCACAGCTCCAGTGGCAAAATATATCATCTCTAAATACTTAACCCCCAGGTGATTTTGCTACCATGCATCACCCAAGACAGTGCCCATGACCACAGCTTTGTCAGATCCATCCTGGTTGAATTAATGAATTAAAATTTACTAAAGTGCTTACTATGTGACAGGCACTGTGTTAAATACTAGGGATACAAAAACAAACAAGCTATACAACAACTGCCCTCAAGGAGTTTATATTCTAAGGTAGGAGACAGCACATAAAGGGAATGTGAAAAGGGGGTTAGCCAATACTATATTCAGAGCACACCAAGTGGCCATGGTTTGTAGCTGTCCAGGAAGTCTCCTGAAAACTCACCCATCAGAGGTCAGGGTCCCAGAGGTGGAGCACAATGTTGGGGGTAAGGGGAAGGATATTCTGCCAATAATACACTTTTCAGAGAAAAGAATTGACATCTATTAGAACATTCCAAGTCAGAGTTGGAGAAAGTCATCCTGGGTACCCACAGTCATCCCAAGGGGGAAGGGGGAAAGGGAGGAAAGAGAAAAAGAGAGCCAGAGAGACAAGAACAGCTGCTGCCCCTTCTCTGCGTGTCAGGGAAGTGGCAGGAATGATCCCAAACACGCAGCTTAGGATGGGGCACTGCCATAATCAGCCAGCTATGTCCCACTCTTACCTACTAACTCTCCAAGTGATGTGAATATGAGGCCAAAGTCAGAAGGAAAAGGCTGATGCCAAGGTCTCCATCATCCCAAGTCCCTAGATACAGTATGATTCATCCCATTAGCAACAGTCCCTGCAGATCTCTTCTAGCTCCTCCCTGGTCCTCAGACAGACTCACCTATCAACAACAGGTAGCTACCAAAGCTCTCTCTTCAGAGACCTCTAAGACCAATTATTCTCTACTTTTACTCTACTCCATTGACCTTCCCTTCTTCCTCCCTCCATTACACAGACAGCTCTTGATAAAAAACACCAAAGAAAACAAAAATCAAAGACATGCTTTCATCTTCTTTCCTTCCTTCCGCCATCTAGAGATGAAATTCAAGATTTTATTGAAAAAGGTATATAATAAAAGACTAAGAAGTTCCCATTCTTACAGCCTGTTTCTATTTGACTGGTGCCAACCAGAAAGTGTGGTTCAGCTCTCATTTTTTCACAATCATGGAACCACGTCCATACCATCCTATTGAAGCAAGCACAGCAAGGCTGGTTAGGATTGATCCCTTAATGACTATGCTCCCATGCAGTGAAACACCTGGCCAATTCATCAGGAAAAAGATAGAAACAAATACCTTCTGTCAGCCATTGGTGATGTTTCCAGGGAAGAGAGAGAAGCCTGGATTGAAGAAAAAGACTTGAGGTCTATCCTAATTTCCCTAGCTACTAGTGGCTCAAAGGGCATCTAAACACAGGAATCCTCTGTAGGCTATGCGGTAGGGGCAGCTAGGTGGCACTGCACTGGACAGAGCACTGAATTCGAATGTGACCTCAGATACTTCCTAGCTGTGTGAACCCTGACAAGTCATTCAACCATGGCCTACCTCAGTTTCCTCAGCTGTAAAGTGGGGATAATAATAAAATCCAACTGCCAGAACTGTTGCGAGGATCAATGAGATAATGTCTGTAAGGTGCACTAAGTAAATGCTACCTATGACGATCATCCATTAGGTGCTTAATAAGCACTTGCTTCCTTCCTTTCTTCCCTCCCTCCCTAAATATTGAGAGACAGCACAAGAGTGGAAATTTCATTAAATTTGGAGTCAAAAGACGTGGGCTTGAGCCCTAGACCAGCTTATGAATAACTGTAACCATGGGGAAGCCATTTTGCCTCTCTGGCCCTCAGTTTCCTCATCTATAAATGGAGACCACTGGCTAAAAACAAAGTGGGTAGCATTGGTCTGGGAAAGGCTGACAAACTGTAGCAGGGAGTGTGCTAGAACACTATTGTACCATAAGAAATTATGATTGTGAGAAATTCAGAGAAACACGGGAAGTCTTAGAGGGGATTTTCCATAGGCCACAGCCACATCCCTTCTAGGTCAGTCCCTAGAGGAACAGTCTTAAGAGTGCTTGGCTTGGGGATGGTATAGATCCAATGAAGCAGAACCAGGAGAACAACATACACAATAACTACCACAGTGTAATGAGAACTCTACTAAAAGGTGGCTGAACTCAGATGAAGGCACTGACAACTACTGGTTCTAGGAAACTGATGATAAACGTTCTCCTCTCGGGACAGACAGAGGCACTGTTTTGGGTGATTTCTCCAACCACTACACAATCCAAGGCTCTAAATAACAAGACAATGGTGAATATGTCCTCAAGATGAGTCCCAAACGGGTCCAAGCATTGCTAAAAATCATAATCAAAGAGCTAAATGGGACTCTTCTTCTACTGCTGTCCCTTCCTGCCCAATGTTACTGTGGTTTCTACCTGATGGCTTGTGCCAACATTGAACAAAAAAGAACCTGGAAAGAATAAAGAAAAGACCTAAGCTGCGGAAGACCGACAATGCAAGGTAAGTGTAGTCCTTTAGCTGTTTGCCATTGGAGTGGTTGGGCTGTTCTTGGTTTACAGTCAAGGACGCTCCCAGTCTAAGATTCTCCACTGCCTTCCAAGAGAATGCAGCGTTGTTCAGCTGACACAGCACACAGGCTCTCAATTGTAGTTCTGGGCTGCAGCCATTTTCAATCAACCACCCTGTGCTTTCTACAACCAGGCTCAAGGCTGAGGCTCATACATAATACCTTTTGTGTGAGTGGGCTTTAAAAACAAAACAAAACCCAGAGAGTAAAAATGTTGCCAAATGTTTAAAAACAGCATTATCTTTTCAGAAACCACATATTGGGGAGTCCAGGGAGGAAAATCAGTAGAAGTGATTGGGGGCGGGGGGAGACAACTTTCTAATCTGCAGCAGCAGCTGGGGATGGGTATTAGAACTGAACACCATCCAGAAGTTATAAACACTGATGAAAATGGATGAAACTCTGCAACTCAATGGTGTGGAGAGACTGGTGGTACTCTTTGTTCAGAAGAAAGTGCTTCAATAAATTGCTGAATGTATTTCAAGGTTGCTTTACTATTTTGTGTTTTGTAAATGCCAGTTATTTTTGGTTGGGCATCAAAAAAGGTGGAGATCAAACTTCAGAGGCTGTTGCATTTGCCAAGACCTCAGACAAAAGTTCCTCTGCATGGAGAGATCCATGGCAAAGATGGCATTATCTGGAGTAACAGCCTAGTGCCACGTGGCTCAGTTTATAAAGCAGAGAACATGGTCCAACACTTGACTTCATTTTTTAAGTAAAACTGAATAACAAAAGAATTCCCGAGAACCAAATTGCAAATAATGTTTATTTGCCTGATTCACCCTCCCATACACACATACACAACTTCTCTCCTAAACATACATAACACAGAGAAATACTCTTGTGTATAACTAAAAGATCACCTGAAAGTGGCAGCACTGTCTTTGACTGATACAGTATCACCACAGACAAAGCAAAACTGAACAAAAAGTTTCCATATACCTGGAGAAATCTACTGTGTCAAGCATAAGTCAAAGTTCTGCATCTGCCCTAGTGTCATCAAAGTGAAGCCTAACAGGGGATCTTCCATAGTCCACAGCCTCATCCCTTCTAGGGCAACCCCTAGAGGAACAGTCTTAAGAGTGCTTGGCTTCAGGATGATGCAAACTAGAGAGACAGCTGGCTAGAAATGACTAAACTGAAAAGCAGACATTTACTTTATCAAGGTCCCTGACTCAAATCTCAAGCAGAGATTTACCATTACTCATTATCACTCCAAACTACCTAGGAGCCATGGTAAAAGGAGCCTGTCTTCCACTCTTACTGAACTGTGTCAAATCTCTCTCCAAAAGCACCAATACAATTAGCCTTGGTAGGAAGCCTGACTGGCAGCCTTAGAAATATGGCCAATGACATTCTTCTGAAGGAAACCAATAAAAGTCAATTTCTTCTTACTGTAGAGGTGACATATTCAGAAGGAAGTTGGGGCACAGTGGTGGCGGTGCTATTGCTGTTTAGGATGTAAACTAAGGACCTCAATTCTCAGGACCACCAGTGCACCCTACCTAAGTACTATGTTGACAATAAAAAAAATCCTATAAAAGCAATGTGGCCTAACATAGGTCTTATGGATTTACCTCCTTAACAGAACTGCCAAAGTATCCCTTTGCTGATTTCCTTTCTTAGAAAGCCTATTCCAACTTCAGACCAGCTAGGAGATGAATCTTCACTGAAATTCCAACTCTTAAAGAGCCAAGATACAAGCCACTGTTTACTCTCACAATTCCGCTAGAATTTTGTTTGAGTAATCTGTAAAAGGGGGATTGTATCAGATGATCTCTAAAGGCCCTTCTAGCTCAGAAACTGTGATCTTAGGAAGAACCCAGTGAAGTCAGCAGTACAAGGATAATTAGCTCCGTTTACCAGATGAGCAAACTGAGACCCAAAAAAGGTAAATGGCAAGTGTCTAACCTATGGCTTGAAGTAAGGTCTTCTGATTCCCAGACCCTTACTATTTCCACAATATATTCTGTAACATATTCTTGAAGGCATAATGTTTGCAAACAAGCTCAGCTGTCCATCTCTTAAGCTATATGACCACTAAGGTGCCTTCTATTTTTTGCATATGGTAAAATCAGTGACAACACCATGGAATTAGCAAGGGCACCAAAAGCAGCCTAAACATCAGCAGCTGTCCACTGACCCCAGAAGAAAAAAGTCACTATTGAAAATGGGCACTTTACCAAATTATATTACTAGTTTGTAGCTATATTTACATACATACATGTGTATCTATCAAGCAACACTATTAGGTTATCAAAATAAATAATTCTAAGGTGTTTTTTAAAGAAAAAGTCCCCAAAGCTCGCAATGATCAAAGCTAATAGAGTATCTGCAGACCCCATTGCATTTCAGCTGCCATCCTCATGTACACTTTATTTTGCATTTCATACATTGTAGTAAGCGATAGATGCTTTTGACACTCCACTGTTGAAGTTATTTCATAGCCTGGGGGTCCTTAACTTCAACATGTTCATTCTCCTCTTAAATTTTTTTTTACAAGTTTAATGAAACACATTTTTAATTAGCAACACGCTAATGAATAAATATAAACAGATCGATGCTCCAGTACACAACCCTGGTGAAGAAGCCTACCCGTGTGAATATGAAAATTTAGAACCTTTATACAAAAGGCAAATATTATGAATAAATAACAGCTAGTGAACACCCACTGAAGAAAACATACTCAAAATAAGAGCAATCGACATTAATTTTTTAAGTGATCAAGGAGGACAATGAGTTGGTTTTCACCAACCTTGATCATTCCATTAGCTGAAGTTAACTTGGTAATTTTGATTACACATGGGCACATATGAACAACATAGAATATCATGGATTACATTCTCAAGAAGAGTTCAAAGAGAAATACTGATTTATCAGGGCCTGACATACATTTCATCAATAACAGATTTCACTTGCTTCAGGGCCTAAGTACTTAGAGACTCTGAACACAGGCTTCAAGTATTTAAAAGGAACTCAAGCCCTGGGGGCCAGATTTCCATGTACATGCCTACTGAAATTACCCTGTGCCTCTTGTGCCCTTTCTATGCTGGAGTATCAGCCACACAAAGGGTGAGTAGACGGCCCCCTTGTAGGAAAAGTGAACTTGTATGATCCAGTTTCATGACATCAACATACATTACCCTCAATCTCTATTCAGTTGAGACTCAGCTCCTCCCAATGCAGATCCTTCTCTTCCTCTGGATCCTAATACTACCAGCTGTCCAGAGGCTTAACCTGGATACTTGTTCTTTCTAGCTGTTACCATGCAACCATCAGCAGCCTCAAAACCCAGAGAATTCTAGCCAAACTTACTGCCATTTGCACATTTTTATTCCTCTTCTTTTAATAACCTTTAAAAAGGAAAACATCTCATCAGGCTCTACTTTGTTTATAAAAAAAGAAAAAAAAATCCTAGGTTCTCTTCTTTTCACAGAAACATGACTTTAATATCCTTTTAAGCAGATGCAAACTACAGGGAAGGTGAAAGAGGTCACCCCCTGGATAAACACAGGAGGGAACTTGTGGTCATCAGGCCTTCCATGGATGCAAGACATATGAAACTACTCTTTGCTTCGCATGTAAATCTATGCTTTACCTGGTCACCCCATGTACCACTTCTTGATTCTTAGATCCTAGGCCCAGAGCTGAGGAACCTGTGGCTTCGAGGCCACGTGTGGGCCATCTAGGTCCTCAAGTGCACCCATCTGACCAAGTCCACGTTTTACAGAAAAAATCCTTTTATGAATGGGATTTGTTCATGAAGTCTGCATTCAGTCCAAGGGGGGCTACACTTGAGGACCTAGAGGGCCACACGTGGCCTCGAGGCCACAGGGTCCTCACCTCTATAACCTAGCCCCATCTCACCACCAGCCCAGACCATACTCTGAGAAGGGCAGGGTGCCAGAAAAAGGAACAAGATCAAAACTGTCCTGAAATGTCCTCTGCCACCTCCCTGAAGCTCCTTTTAGAATGGCTAAGGCAAGATGGATACAAGTACAGCCCAGCCACAAAGAGACCTGCAAATCAGGGGGCGGTCTACACCTTTCACCTCCAGCTTCAAAAGGAACACATCTGACATCTCCATCTAGCAGCTCCTGAAGGATTAGGAAAATGGATCTGTTGGCTGGCATGTAAAACAATGATGGGTCATTAGTCTATCTTATTCACAAGATAATAGCTGTATGCCTCCATGTAAGACAGGATAATGCAGTCTGGCTTTTCACTTGCTGATGTTACTAAGCAACTTCCATGAAACCTGTATTTACAGGTATTAAAGGGAGCCACCACCAAGCTACCAAGTGGCCCTGTTTATGTGAAATGCCTAAAAACATCATCATATTCAAGATTACAGAAGGAAAAACAGCACTTGTAAAATGGTTCTTTAATATAAGCCACACAGATTTATTTGTTGTTATAAATGCAAGAGGTTTTCTCTAGGCCCCTGCCTCACCCTCAGACTCAAGGATCTTGCTCCTCATTGTGCTGTCCCCTCATGTCCCCAAGTTCAGTGACCCTATCACCTCCAACTTCACTCCACCTTAGCCATCCACAGAAGTCCTGTAACTCTAGGTCAGCCATGATCCAGAACTCTGACATACCTTTCTCTGATGGTAAGCTCCCATCTTTCCATATATGCTTCTGCTTCACTCCTAACCCTGTTCTTTTTTTCAGTGTTTCCAGATTTGTTCTGTTCTCTCACTGCATCATACTTTATTTTTCCTCACTTTATTCAATTGATGCCAGCATTCATTAAGTATCTACTCTGTGCCGATGGATGCAACAGTAAAACGAAAAAACCAAGGAGTTAATAATGTGGGGGGATAATGGAGGGTAGGGGTAGAATACAATATGGAGAGAGATAAGATTATACATCTCCCTTGAAGGAAGAATAAAGCAGCAATTAAGAGAAGATCAAGCAAGGCTTCATGGAGGAGGTGGCACCTGAGCTGAGCAAGTGCTACCAAGGGAGCTGGCTACTATCACAGATAAGTGCTCTCCAGAGACTGCCTCCATTTCCTCAGTACTCATTCACACTTAAATCCTTGGTGATCTGGCCTCCTTCCTCAGAACTTTACTGAAATCACTCTGTTGCAATTCAACAACTTCCTAATCCCCAAACTCCATGGCTCTCTCACAGTCTTGTTCCTTGTTGATCATTCTCTCTTTCTCTTCTCCCATCTATCCTGGTTCTCCTGCCTTTCTGACTCTTCCTCTTCATTCCTCCCCAGGCCCCCCTTACTCCTGCTTCCATAACTAGGAGTGGCCTTCAAGGCTAGGTCCTCAGCCCATGGCCCTCCTCCCTCTTAACTCTGTCTTTATGTCATCAATTTCCTTAAATTCAACAATTACCTCTATGTAAGTCGAAGTTTTATTCCTGGTCAAGTTAACAAAATGAAAGGATGAGGCCTTTTGCTCTGGCTTTGAAGATATTTATATGCACACTGGGATAATTGATGACATCTCATTAAAGAGGCATGGAGGGTGTTCGTGGCTTGGGTGCTTGTTGGCCAATTCATTGACACCTCAGTTAAGGATGAACAATTTAAGTCAAAGCTATTGTATATCTGAGGGGATGCTAGGTAGGTGACACAGTGGAGAGAGCATCAGGCCTGGAGTCAAGAGACTCATCTTCCCAAGTTCAAATCTGACCTCAGATACTTACTAGCTGTGTGACCCTGGGCAAGTTACTTCACCCTGTTTGCCTTAGTTCCTCATCTGTCACATGAGTTGGAGAAGGAAATGGCAAGCCACTCTAGCATCTTTGCCAAGAAAACCCCAAATGCGATCACAAAAAGTCAGACAACTGAAAAATGACTGAACAATTGTAGATCTTAAGTTCCCTTGCACTTGGGCCTAAAAAGAAGAGTAGAACTCAGAAAGCTAGAGAGAAATGAGCATAGAGATCAGAGCTTGAACTTGAACCTACAGAGAACATGAAAGTGGCCCAGCCAAAACAGGAGACAGCTAGACCCTAGAAGTACCAGCAGCCAGCTAGGCTCCAAGGGTAGGCGGGGATTTGCTGCACACCGAGTTCCTGAGATTAAGCTGGTACAGGAGCAAACCTGGACCTTCCCTTCCACTATGGCCACTCATTATGCTTTCTTATATGTGTGCCTTGTCTCCTCAACTAGACTTTAAGCTCTGTGGGGGCAGGAACTACATTTTGGGCTTCTTTGAATTCCCCACAGCATCTAGTAGATTTCTAGCACCATAAGGAATAATAATAACAATTTTACATTTCTAACTTCAATACTGCAGGGATATGAAATTTCTCCTCTCTCTTCTCCATGGGCCTGCCACTCCCTGCTCTAAGGAATAATTGAGGGAGAAGGCTGGAGGTGGGAGTGTCTGAACAAAATGCATACTCCTCTTTTTCCTTTTCCCTCCTCTAGGTCATTGACTAATGATAGAACATCTTATAAAAAAAAAAGAAGGAAGGAAAAGTAAGGAGCCAAGGGGAGAGGAAAGTTTGGAGGCCAGGATCTTTGCCCCTGCCCCTCCTCCCTCTTGTATGTTCAGAGAGAGGGGGTTGGTTGAGAAGGTGATGATCTGGAGAGGATATTTCCTCCTGCTTCTTTTTTCTGTTCTCTTCCCCACTGCAGGGCAGTGATCAATGGTAAAACATACTAGAAATGTCTGTGGGGAGACCTCTCCTCTTACTGCAGATTTCCCTGAGGAGACCAGAAGCTGGACAAGACTAGAGTGTAAGGCAGGAACCAGCTTCCTGTTCTCACTTTGCTGCCTATATATCTTGTTAACTCTTTACTGCTACTGACCCTGAGAGGATGGATGGTCAGTGGCTAAATAGGGTGACTCTTTTTTACCCCCTGCCCTCTATACTTTGGCCAAGATTCAAGGTTTTTCTTCCCTCCTTCCTAGAAAGAGAGTGAATGAATTGGGGAGAGCAGCACTTTTCCTTCTCGTTAGTCTCTTTCCACCATCTTGTCAATGCCCCAATTTCTTCCCTTCCCCTTTGTTCCTGCAATGTGAGATGTTGAGGGCTTTTCACTCTCTTCTTCCCACTGACCTTTTCTAGCAAAGGCTAGAATTGGTTAGAGTAACAAGTAAGTGAAGAAATAAGCTATCAGGTCTCACTTCTGCCAGCAACTGAGCACCAAGTCACGTCCCTCCTCCATCTCTTCCTCTTCTTTCCCCTTCCCCTCTTCCCACTTGTGGACACTAATGAATGCTACAGTGTACTAGGATGGTAAAATAAAAATTAAAAAAAACACCTGGGGGCAAGGAAAGGCCACTAAGTTGGCCATGCTCCTCAGTCCCTTGCTGCTGTTCTGTCCCTTCTTCCTTTTCTCCTGCCTGCTACTATTGCTCTGAGCATGTAGGCAGGAGGAAGGACAACTGGGGCACGGAGGGATTTAGCAGGATGTGCAGTTCTCTGGAAACAGAACTATCCATACTGCCTAGGATACCTGAGAAGCTAAGGAGAGGAGACAGGACTAACAGCAACAATAAGTACAAGGTTTTTCTTCATTTCAATTAGCAAACATTTATTGAGCACTGACTCTACGGCAGGGACCATGCTGCCTGCTGGGGATCCAATGATCAAAAGGAAAGTCCTTGACCTCAAGGGGCTTAGTTTCTCAGGGGAGACAACATGTATATGGATGGGTATGAACGAATTGGAAACAGGCTGACTGGACCAGGAAAGGCTTCTTGTGTAATGGATCAGCTGAGAGGTGAGGTTGTGGCTATGTGAGTAGATAGAATGGATACAAGAGATGTGGAGTTCACATTGATAAGACTTGGTAACTAATTTCTATATGTGGAGTAAGGCAGAGTGAAGAATTGAGAATGTTACCATTAGAGTGAACCTCTATGACTTTGGGGATGCCAGTACCTATAACAGAAAGAGAGAAGCTAAAAAAAGAAGTCAGTTTGGAAGGACAGAAAATGTGCTCTGCTTTGGACACGGTAAGCTTGAGATGTCTGTAAGATATTCAGTTCTAAATGAGCAACAGTCAAGTGGTGATATGAGACTGAACATCAGAAGGGATGAGAGGTGAATGCAAAGGACAGAGCCCAGGAGTACACCCACAGTTAGGTATGAGATATAGCTGATGATACAAGAAAGAAGACTGAGAAAAAGCAAGAGAGAACTATAGCAAGAAGACACAGAAAAGAGAGAATATCTAGGAGGAGGGAGTGAACCATGGTGTCAAACACAGCAGAGAAGTAATGCCATCAGATCTGGAAACTAAGAGATCATTAGCAACTTTGGAGAGGGCAGTTTCAGTTGAATGATGAGGGAGGAAGTCAGATTGCAAAGGGCTAAGAAGTAAGAGCAAAGGAACTAGAAGCAAAGCCAGCTGGTCAATTTTAGGGGTGCTCCAAGACCTTCACAACCACCATAGCAGCCCTAGGAAACAGAGAAGCCATGCAAGGCACAGCCCTGGCTGACATCCTATTACTTGCCATTTCCCTTGCCCTCCCACACCCATCCTTGCCAAGAAAGGAAGAACACATTGTGCTTTGGGGGAGCTCGCCTCTCCTTCTTCTTATCATTATTATATACTCAATATGATAAAATGGAAATAAAGATGGTCTCAGAGTCCAGGAGCACAGGGTTCAAGTTCAGACTCTTCCACATACTGAGACCCCACGACGCTCCTACACTCTAAGCTCTGGGGAAGTACAGGTCTGTATCAGTAGAAAAAGTTACTCACCAGAAACTCCTGTTACTGGTGAAATCAAAGATCTGCCCTCCCCAAATACATATTATGATTAGCTATTCTTCAAGGTTTATTTGGATTATTCCTTTGTCAATCTGATTATGAAATTCCTCCACCTACTTCTCCAAAAAGTCAGCCCCTCCAGATAAATTCACAGGGACTGTGTGAAATTAGCTAGATTTCATGACTTTCTTAAGGGACACTCAACAGGCCTCATTGCCCAGGGATGCAAAGTCATGGGAAGAGGTTCTAAAAAGTCTTAGCCCCGAGGTTCTTCACCTTTTTGGTGCCATAGATCCCTATGGCAGTTTGGTGAAGCCTATGGATCCTTTCTTCAACATAATATTTTTAATGCAAGGAAACCAATTATACTGAGATATAGTTATCAAAATATACCGTAAAAAAAAAAAGTCCCTGGATCCCCGGTAAGGAACTCCTGTCTCCAACGGATCTCTCTGGAGCTTAGACGTCATGATCTATAGCCTCTTACTGTTCTGATTTTCCCACTTACACTAAACTTCACCTCTGACTTTATCATGCACCTTGATCCTTTCCTATTCTCTCACTGCATTAGGTGGCCCTTGCTTCATTTGCTTACATATCAGTGACGGATTCCACAGTTGGCCTCTTTACTATCTGACTAGCTACTACCCTAGAATCTCTTGCTCTCCCTATCCTCTGGAGCAATGATCTGGGCATTCCCATGCCTGGCTAATCCCCTCCCCTCTTCTATTTTCTCTGCTCTTGCTCCAGGGAAAAACACAGAAGTAGTTAGAGAAAGTCTAAAAGACTTCACTTTCTTCCTGGTCCTTTATCTCAGTGAGGCCCTTCCTGCTCCTTGAGGGTCTTTTCTGTCCTACTTGTTCTTCTCTGTTGCCACTGGGTCAATAAACCAACTGCTCACTTTGTCAACACACGCCCTTCTCTGTTCCAAATGTATTTTCCATTGCTTCCTCTTACATTCTTTGTTTCAACCAAATGGACCCACATGGTACTCCGCAAGCTCAGCAGTCCATCTCCTACTTCCATGCCTTTGTAGAGGCCATGGCGCAGTGCTGACCCTGGAGGCAGGAAGACCCCACTGTGCTTCAAGCCTCAGATAATTTATAGCCTATGACCCTGGGCATTCTCAGAGTTGGAAGGGACCTCAGAGATCACCTACAGGTATACTCTACAATCCTTTCTACAAAATATTTGACAACTAGTAATACAATTTCTGCTTAGAGATCCCATGAGAGAGAATCCAGTGTCTCCCAAGGGAGCCCATTCCTCTGTGGGACACCTCTAATTGTGAGGAAATTTTCCTCCATAGAGAGCTTCCATTTGCTTCTTGGCCATTTCCACCCATCTGCTCCTATGTCTGCCCTATGGGGCCAAGAAGAATAGGTCCAGTGTCTTGATGCCCATCAGGTAACTAAAGATATCTATCATCTCCTTTCCCACCCCCTTCTCCTCTTTTCCAGGTCCCAAATACCCAGAAACTTGGACTGATCTTCTGATCTGTAAACATGGTTTCACAGAGTATGCGAAGCGCATCCTTGCCTGCCTTCAGCCAGGACTTGGATGTTGGCAGATGACAGAGCAAAACCACCATGGGCTACTAAAAAGGAAGAGCCAAGGGCTCAGGGAAACTTTAAAGGGAGCAATCCGGCCTCAGTTGTCTCTTTGTCTTCTCATTTGTGGAGTAATGCAGCAACTAGAGCAGGAGGATTCAATTAGGCAAACAAGGCTGGGATTCTGGCTGCCTATTCCATTTTGGGTTGCTTTAAAAAAAAGCTGACCAAAAATTGACCTTAAGTACCATTATGAGTTCAAAATGTCTGAAGGTTCATCTAGCAGAACTGACTTCTAGCAGGGGAAGTTACTGTATCCTAGAAGAAACCTCTGACAAGAGGAAAACACAAGCCCTGGCCTGGCCTAGCTGGCCAGCAGACATGAATTTTGAGGGTATGGTGCAGAGCCAGGGTGAAATCTAACAATGCCTATTCAACAGAACCACAAACTGCTTTATGTTCTGATGTAGTTTAAGATCCAACCTCACAGGAAAGTATAACAATAGTTACAAGTTACTAAATTCTGTTATAAATACTTCTATTAATATTTGCTCATATTTTGTGTTTAGCATCAAGTATAGGAATTGTGTATGTGTCCCATGCCTGATGTGTCTTTACTACCCTTTCTACTTCTTCTTTGAGGAGATCCTAGACATGAACAAAAACCTAATCTTTAAGTAAGTCATCCCTAAGCTGCTGGGGTGGAGAGTATGAGAAATGGAGTCCAACCATTCTCACTAGAGGTCAGGCTCCCCAAAGGACCAAACTTGGTCCAAACTACGTACTAGATCCCAAGCTGACAGGCCCCTTATTAATGGAATGGGAGAGAGAGCACAGTGACCCAGTCCCCGGGTCCTGTTAGCAGTTTATTACTGTTATTGTTTTTGTTGTTTTAATATTTGATTCATATGATATGAAGTGGAGGCCCTTCAACACCCTCCTCTGGATAATCTCCAGTTTATCAATGCCCTTCCTAAAATGCTGCACCCACAATAAAACACCATACTCTATATATGGTCTAAACAGGGCAGAATAAAGCAGAACTATTACCTTTTTGTTCCTGGAAGCTATACATCTCAATATAATCAAAGATCCAATTACCTTTTTTTACCTTACACTGAGCCTACAGACCTCCAAATCTTTTTGCTGACAAATGCTATCTTAGCTATGCATCCCACACCTTATACTTTTGAGGTTTATTTTTTTAAATACTACTAGTTTTGGCCCAGTGCTCTGGCCCTTCAAGGTCTTTTTGAACATTGCCCCTATAATCTACCCATCATCTATCCCCCCCTAGCTTTGTGTCATCTACATATTTGGTAAGCATGCCAGCCTCTGCTTACTCAAAACCTTTTCAGCTTGAGAGGACCTGCCAGAGCTTGCAATGGATGGCCGAGCCTGACAAGTCAGGCCACCTCTGTGAGGCACCCAAAGACGACCTCGGGAGAGGATAAGAAAAGCAACCGTCATAGCTCACCTTTGTACATAGCACTTTCTTCTCAACAAGTCTGAGGGGTAGTAGCATGTTCACAGAGTAAGTGTGCCATAAATACTCCCAGAGTGATCGGAACACACACTGTGTGGGAAAACGCCGCATCTTCTGTTGATTAAAGGTTTATGTGAGATAAGCCACTGCCTCTATCTATTCCCTTTTTGGCTCCTAGTAAATATAGGTGAACTCCACTACAAAGCCGAGTGGCAATTAGTTTCACTCCTAGTCACAAAAGGCCCCAACAGAAGGTAGTTTATAGTTCTATGTTTCTCTGGGGGTTGGAAAATAGTGCTGATGCACTGAAAAAGAGGAAAGGAAAAGCAAAATGGTTCCATTTTTATGATGAAAAGTTTCAAGGTGTATTATGGAACTCAGCCATGTAGTGGAAAGCTTTCCTAGCTAGAAGTTTGTAGAAAGAAATACTAGAATTCCCTAGAGTGTTTTCTGGCCGATATTTAAAACAGAAGATAACAAAATGGTATTCTATAAAGTGGGACCTTTAACCAACAGTCCAAAAAAAGACTTCTATCTGTTTGCTATAACATGAGGAAGAAAGCAAGCAGAGCAAGTTGGAACTCTGATTTCACAGAAATAAGGAATGAGACCCCTAACTTTCTCTGCACCTCCAGACCCCCAACTCTAGTCCCACCATGGGTAACCTCCAACTTCAGCTCCCTATCTGGACTGTGTATACTATTGGTCCCATGGGGAGGGGGGGGCAGTATAGAAGTGACTGGATCAACACTAGAACAAAGAAAAGGGCAGGGGTAGAAATGTTATTGGGCAAATAGCAGAATCTGATCTTAATGAAGAAAAGAACATGAAGAACTTGGAAATAAATAACCACTGTTGATGAAGCAAACTGAATACTTTAAAGTATTCATTTAGAAAAAAAGGATGAAAAAATGCAGGACAAATTGGAGTCAAAATTGTTTTGCTTTAGAAGATAACAAGTAATTCTGACCTCCTCCCACAGCTATGATGAATAAATTCCACCAAAACAATATCGTTGGAAGTAACCAAATTTTTACTGTATCAGAATTCAGCTTACAGATTTCAAGGCTAATGACCTTGCTAGATCTTCTCAGAATTAACATTATATAGTCAAGGATGGTGAGTAAACCATTCCCTCAAAAGGGAAGAATACTTTTTAACTGGGGAAAAGTCAAAGAGCACCTAAAATGAATGGGTTTCAGCTCCATGTATGTCCTTGGGGCTGAGGTAGCCAATTAAGGACTGGTTAGACATCATCAGATTTGGCCAGACTCTCTCTGGCATTCTCTTCACTTCATTCTAACTGACCTGGATAATCTAACTTACTTGGACATTCATTAATTCCTTGTTTCCATTTATTATTTTATGCAGACATCATTGAGGTTTAAAGAAGTGTGAGAAAGTGGATAAAGAGCCCTTGGATTCAGGATGCAAGGGTCAAGTCCTGCCCTCATACACACTAGCTCTGTGTCCATGGAAGGTGACTTAGCTTTTCGTTGCCCCCAGGAAACTCTGTAAGACTATGGGTTAAAGAGGAATCAAACAACTGCATTGACAGAGGGAATCTTCAGAGACTGATTTCCCCATACCTATGAAATCACAGGTCTGAACAAAAAAAACCCCAAAAAACATTTAAGTTATTGAACAGATCAAAGATTTTCCAGAGTCCAGATGCAAAACAAATAAACCAAGCTTAGCCAAAGGAACATCAAGTATGGTGGAGGGGAACAAGGCTTGTAGTAGAAAGAGTGATGAATTTGGAGTGTTCAAAAATTCTAGCTCTGCTAGTTACTACCACTTAATGGATCAGCTATTTATTTCATTGGCCCTCTGAACACATTGCCAAGACTCCACAACAGTTGCCTTGCCCTGCCTCCCACCATGATAACCCACCCCCAAGTTTACCAGCGTTCTACCTGCACGCCGCTGCCTGAACCTTGAGATGACTCTAGACTTAGGCCCACTCAGTAAGGCCTGGGTCCCTGTCTGGAACCTCCTATGTGTGGAGAAGGCAAAGCCTCACTGCTTCCTCTCCGTTAACTGCTCACCCTCCAGACTGTCCCACCTCCACATCTGCAGCTGGAGACCCTGGGGCCAATGATAACCTGCTTTACCTTATTCATCATAGCCTCTCCATCCCAGAGATCCTAAACCCTCAGCTCTCACTGTCCAAATCCCACTCCATGAAGCTCATCCCCCTTAACTGAAGCCTTCCCCTCAACACCCCACTCCAGATCTTCGCCCATCTTCTACTGGGCGCTCTAGAATTCCGACTTTTCCCCATCTATGACCTAGCCCCTATTAATCACATTGCATTTTTCCAGTACTGGCTGCCCTTTCACTCATATGCCTACCAAACTGATCACGGGGGCATTGGCAGAACACTCTTTGCTTCACCAATGCCTCTACCTCCAGCACTATGTAACTTCTGTGCCATTCATTCAATCCACACATGTTTATCACCCAATGAAGATTCTGGTATCTTATTCCTAACCACTTTCAGGACACCCTTTCCTTCCTCAATGAATTCAATGCCTGGCTCACAGTATTTCTCTCCTCCCCAATTCCAGGCTCACATTACGTGACTTCAACACACATAAGGCTCATATAACATCCCTCAAGCACTCTAACTTCCTGGTTCCTTAATTTCCTCATGGACCCTGACCTCCTCCTCCACCCCACCCTCAGCTACACACAGATGGTCATACCCTTGGTCTTGCCAGCACCTACAAATGTTCTGCTTCCCTATTCAAGACCTCCAAAATTCCTTTATCTGATCACAGTTTTTTTTTGTCATTCCACCTTGCCTTCAGCCTTACAATCTCCAAGTCCGTTCTTCCTCTTCACCAGACTTCTGATCCTTCCACCTCTCAGCACTTTCCAAGGACTATTCCCCTAGCCCCACCCCAGAACTTACTGTACTCTCCTCCCTTTTCCATCCTGACTCCTTGGGAAACAATTCAACTCTACCTTATCTTCTTCTCTCCGGTTCCTTGCTCCCTTCCTTTTTGCTAATCTTGCCCTGCAAAGCCAAGCCCCAGGTCTGAATTACTCTCATCATCTACTACCTTTGCTTTTCTTCACGTGCTGCTGATAAAAACTGGAGAAAATCATGAGACTGTGCTGCCTGGGTCCGCTACGAATTTGTGTAACATAACCTCAATTAGCAATCCTTTTACACATACCTGAGTGATTCACTCTCCCGCTCTCCACAGTGGTTATTCCAAACCTTTCCAACCCTCCTCAAACTTCTCATGGCTCCTCCTCCCCTCCTCCTCTCAGCTGACAACCTTGCCTCATATTTCACTTTAAAAAAAATAGGCCATTCGTCAAGAGCTCCCTTTTCTCTCCTCCTCTGCACTTCAGATTACTCGTGTCTTCCCCCACTATCTCCTCCTCTGCCCCCTGTCTCACATATGGAGGTGGCCATCCTCCTTTCTAAAGTAAAACCCTCTATAAGGACAGGTGATCCCATTCCAATCCACCTTTCACTTGTATTCAATCTCATCCTGTCTACTGGCTGCTGCCTTGCTCTCTACAAACATGCCCATGTCTCCTCCATCCTCAAAAAAGAAAAACAAAAGTTCCCCCCCCCCATTTGTCCATCCCCGCTGCCTACTGTCCTCTAACTCTCCTCTCTTTTAAGGCCAATCTCAGAGAAGGTTGTCTACCACGGGCGCCTCCACTTCCTTTCCTCTCTCTTCTTACCAGTCTGCGGTCTGGCCTCTGATTGAACCAAATTGAACATTGAACCAAAATCAGAAGATCCCTCCAAAGTTACCGATGATCCCACACTGAATTCCCGTTTCTCAAGCCTTACCTTTTTGACCTCTCAGACTCCTTTCACACTGGTGATCAGGCTCTTCTGGAAATTCTCTCTTCTCCAGCTTTTCCTGACCCTGCTCTCTCAGCTTCCCTCCCTACCAGTCTAATTGCTCCTTTTCAGTCTCTTTTTCTAGTTTTCACTTGTTAATTGTGAGCATACCCCAAGGCTGGGTCCTGGGCCCTCCTGCAGTCCCCCACTATACTAGGTCTCTAGGTGAACTAACTCCTCAGCTCCCAGGGATTCAATTAACATCTCTATGCAGATGATTCTCAAGTATATTGACTCATCCCTAACCTCTCAGCTGACCTCCAGCATCTCTAACTGCTTATTGGACAACTAGAACTGGATGTTCTGTAGTTATCTGAGTCCCAAACTGCAACATATTAGCTTTTCCCCAAACATTCCTCTCTTAACTTCTATGTCACTGCCAGTGCCTCAAACTCCCAAGCTTAACTTCATCTCTTTTCCATCCCCCAAATTCATCTTCTCGCCAAGTTTTATTGATTTTCCCTTTCCTCTAAAGCCTTTCTCTCCTCTGATACTTCCCCTACCTCATCACCTCCTGCCTCCAGTCTCTCCCCACTCCAATCCATCTTCCACTCAGCTTTCAAAGTGAGCTCCCTAAAGTGCACGTCTGACTGTGCCACACATTCCACCCCTCGAGTCAGTAAACTCCAGGGGTTCCCCATGACCTCCAGGGTCAAATAGAAAATACTCTGACTTTTATACCTCCACCATAACACTAAATCCTGATTTGGGGCATTTTCACTGGCTATGCCTAACATGCTCTCCCTCCTCACTCTGCTTCCTGGATTTCCTGGCTTCCTTCAGGTCTGAGCTAAAATCCCATAATCCCCCAAATTTCCTTCCCACTTCCCCTTGATACTTTCCTCTGAGATTATCTCTAATTTATATATATATATATATATATATATATATATATATATATACACACACACATACACATATACATATATATAATATACATATATATCTATACTATATACATACATATATAATATACATATATACTATATATATATCTTTTTTGCACACAGTCCTTTTTATGTTGTCACCCCCATTATAGAATATGAGCTCACTGAGGTCATATTTTTACTTTCTTTGTATCCCCTACTTAGCACAGTACCTGGCACATAGTCAGTATTTAATAAATGCTTGCTGATTGATTCCCCATGATGGCCACTGTTCTGAAGTGGAGAAATGAATTGCATAAGTGATGAGAATAGACTGGTCAATCTCGTCCTGTTCGGAAGCAGGCAATGAAAGTGAACACGGAGGTGTTTCTTTCACAGAAGTTCCAGCATTTGCCCTTAAATATATAGCATGGCTCTATGAGCAGCAGTTTGGTGCCATGGCGAGAGCACTACAGTGAGTGCAGAGCACTGGCTGTGCCACTCTGGACAAGGTGCTTTACTTCTCTGAACTGCAGTTTCTTCCTCTTTAAAAAAGGAGACAATAAATTGTCGAGGAAAGTCCTTTGTAAACTTAAGATGGCATAGAAATAGGAGTTATTATTATATTATTGCTCACAAAAAGATCCACAGTGAGAACTGAAAGGAAAGGAGGGCACTTTACAAACAGCATGGTAATTTGCTAAAGAAGCTGCAATTTCAAGGGAAAAATCATCCACTGCATTCAATATAAGGGACATTTGCATTTGTTAAGTGATCTAACACATGAAAAAAGGCAACATTTCAAGGAAAAGACCTTTTCCCAAGGACTGCATTTTATGTATTTTTAATTGCATTTTAAATATTAGCCAAATGAGTGATTTGAACCACAGATAAGCTTTGTAGGACCCTTGTAACTAAATTTATCAGGCTAAACACATCCACAGCTATTAAGATGAAATGTGTACACACACAAATACACATATTTCTCTATGCAGGTGACAGATGACCTTCATTATCATTCTAAATGATTAACATGCTTAAATAAATGAACAAACTCGTCAGGAGCATAGCCATTCACTTTGGCTAACAGCTGCAGCACTGCCTCCTCTGGGTATTGAACTGGAAGGCCTGTTCCTCCTTGTACCTCATCTGGAGGAGTCCCCAATTCCAGACCCAGGCTGCCACAGATTCAGAGATCCAGATGCCACCACTCCCAGATCCACTTCTTCACCCCACTCAGGAATGACTGGCCACCAGAATCTCTGATGTGCTGTTGTCACCTCAAGTTCAATATGAATGAACCTGGAGTCAATAGCTTGCTTTCCTCTATTGCTACATGGAGAATTCAGTCTCTCCAGAAACATCAATTAAGACAGGAGAGAAATTTCACTAGAGTCTTTTCATACAATTAATTAATTAGGATTTTTATTCAACCAGCAGTTAATTTTTGATTGCCTACTATGCAGGCCAATAGAATACAGTGTCATAGATACCAAAGGAAGAGAAAATTTCAAATAAGACAAGGGGATGATCAATACTATCAAAGACTATATAGAGAGGTCAAAAGTTTAATAATAACCTGCAAAAAAGAACATAGGATTTGAAAAAGAGGAGACCACTGGTGACCTTGAGGGAAGTGTTCTGATAATGCAGTGGAGATAAGAGCCTGAAGACAAAAGGTTGAGATCTTTTTCAGTCATGGGTCATTATCCACATTCTTTACCCAAATGATGGCTGTCCCAAGCCTCTAGCCTGGGTACTCTTCTTTTCCCATCATATTTTTCAGGTTTACTATCAGGTCTTTTTACCATCTCAAAGTCTATGATTCCCAGATCTAAATATCCAGACCTATACTTTCCTGAGCTCCAATGTAGCATCGACCCTGCCCACTGGATATTTAGAACTATGTATCCCACAGGCATCTCAAACTCAATATGCCTGAAACAAAAGTCAGTATCTATCCTTTGACCCTGTATCCCCCACCCCTCCTCAAACCCATCCCTCCTTTAAATTTCTTCTGAGGATACTATGACACTTCTTGTTACAAAGAGTTGAAGCATCAGAATCTCATTCTTGACTTTTCCTTTCCCTGCATCCCTCTCTCCCAAGAACTAATCAATTTCCCAGTCTTGTCAATTCTTCTAAGACATATCTCCCGTTGGTCCCTTTTTCTCCACTCAAAAAGACACCACCCTAATTAAGTTCTCCTCGCTACTTCTCCCCAAGATTATTGAAAAGTCTCCTAACTGGACTCCCAGCTTTCAGTCTCTCTCCCCTCTAATCCATTTTCTGCATTGTTGCCAAAATAATACTCCTAAAGCACAAATATAACCATATGACTGCTACTCAAGAACCCATGACCTCCCTCAAGAACCTTTTGTGGTTCTCTTGCCTCTAGAGTAAAATATAAAATCCTAAGACTGGTATTTAAAACCTTTCAAAACATGGCTCCAGCCTACCTTTTTTGTGTTCTTTCATAGGTGTTCTCCTTATACACTCTAGATTCCAGTCAAAGAAGCCCACTTACAATTCCCCAAACTATACATTCAAAGCCCTAGATCCATGCCTTTGCACAGGAAATGGTCAATAGATATTGGAATGTGCAATGGATGTTTGTTTATTTTGGTTTTTTTTTGTTGTTGTGGTTTGGAGGTGGGGAGGCAGGGTAATTGGGATTAAGTTATTTGCCTAAGGTCACATAGCTAGTAAGTGTGTCAAGTGCCTGAGGCCAAATTTGAACTCAGGTCCTCCTGACTCCAGGGCCGGTGCTCTACTCACTGCACGACCTAGCTGCCCCATGCAATGGATGTTTGAATGGAAGAAGTGGGAGCACTGAATGTACACCACTCTGTAGCTTGAAGTAAAAGGGAAGAGAGAAAAGACAGTAGTAGATTTGTGGCTTTACAGAGTTGAAAGAAGGTTTTTTGTCTGGTTTTGGTTTGTTTTTTTCTTTTGTTTTGTTTTGGGGATTGAGGAGTCTGAGCATGTTTACACACAGAGGGGAAGAATTCTCCATGAGTTACTCTAGATTTTAACTTGGCTTAATCATAACAAATAGCTAAGGAGACAGGTCACAATCCTTCCCCTTACCCCCTCTTTCCACTCTCTGGAATGGACCCCAGCAGATTGAATTTCTCTTTTGTGTTGAAGGTCATGCTCCCCCATGAGGCAGCCCACAAAGTTCCTGTTCCCAGAAGAAGGAACCTCTTTCTTTCATTTGTAGAGCTGAAATGAATGAGTGAATGATCACTGCTCAGGTAAGTAGATGCACTTCCCATCTTTTGTAGTCTCATGCTCAGGTGTGCTCGGCCCACCATGAAGAATAACTTCGTAAAATCCTGTTACTACCAGCACTGCCGACCAGCCTAACTAGTATTGTATCTCAGAAGCTCAGGGTGCTCTTACCGAGTGGTCCTGTCACTGCTGTGGTTTGGAGGGGGGTTTTCTGCATTTTGTTTTGATTTTGGTAACAAGTCTACAATATTAACAAAATTTAAACTATATACTAGTAATAAGCTGAGATACCCTAGGGGATTGTGGGGATTGTGCAAAGCATTCAAGGATCCATATGTCACCAAGGACTGTCACGTGCATCCTTAGGTCCAACACCATATTCAATGCCTATCTTCCAGAGACTGAACAAAAAATATCTTACACATATGTATTATTTTTCACATGTCTGTAGATGCTGTTGTGATAAATAAAATGAAAATTTATTTCAAAGCATTACTGAATTTTCAATAGCTTTTTTGTCACCATGTATTTTCTCAATCATCATTAATAATACAGCTATAGTGGGAGTCCATGAAATGTTTTGACCATAAAAAGAAATCTTCATATTTAAAAAGTTTGTGAACCATAAATACACACCATTTCCACCAGCAATAAAGAAATCGATTCCCCACACTAAAATACAATTATTCAAGAAGAAAACAAAACAAAACAAACAAAAAACAATCTCATGAGAGGAGGAACACAGCAAAACAGGCCATTTGTCTAGAACTTTGGAGGTCCTGATGTGCGCTGGGATTAAGCACTCACTGAAACTGCTTCCCCTAGACTAGTCACAAGCAAGATACAGAGGTTTAAGGAGAAAACATTTAGGGATAATCTGATCCCAAGTGACTAGGAAAATGAACTCGGGGCCTTGCAATAGTCTTCTTGGTGATTTGGGGGAAAATGGGAAAGGGGCAAAATGGAGAGGGAGAAAAAACATGAGGAAGAATGCATTTGTAGGGTCCCTAGAGATACTACAGACCAGAGGTGTCAAACACGCTGCCATCACATAACACTCTTCATTGTAAACCAGATTAAAATGTAATTGGGAAATATGTAACAAAATAAATAAAAATACAATAGAACATAGATAATGTTTAATATGTGGTTTTCTAAGTCAATACACTGCCCACAATTACCTTTAAGCGGGCCTCCTTTCTATTTGAGTTTGACACCACTGGTATAGACCATGCCAAGTAAAACGAGTTACTTCAAGTAAAACAAGGTTAGAAATTACAAGTGCTGGGCATGGATTAAGGAAAAAAATCTGGGTTTAAATAGTTGGCTTTGAAAAAAAAAAAGAAAAGTGGGTATGGGGTCCTTTCAACCACAGCCCCTAAACCCTCTGAAGGGAGGGCAATTCTTCCCCCTCTATAGGGAATTTTTTAGGGGCACCCTAGCTCTCAGCATAGCTTGGAATGATTGAAGTGGAGATGTCAAGATCTGGAGTTTGGACTGACATCTACATTCTTCTTGGGTTACTAAACCATAACACCAGGGGAATGTTGGAGGGGTACAATTTACCTAGATTTCAGCAAAGTCTTAACAGTTTCTCATGCTATTTTTGTCAATAAGGTACAGAGATATGGCCTAGACAGTATGCTTAGATAGTTTCAGAATGATTGAATGGTTGGACCCAAAGAACAAGACTTGTGGTCTGGTGTCCTTTTGGAAGGAAACCTTTTGTAGAGTAACCCAGGGGGCCTGTACTTGGCTCCAGGATGTTTAATGGGTCTTTTTTAACAACTGGAAGAAAGGCATAGTTGTCCTGCTGAACAAATTTGCACAACACAAAGCTGGGAGGGACGGCTACCACATGGAGTGATAGAATCTTGGGCCAAATCTCATAAAGTAAAATTTAATGGGATTAATTGTAAAATCTTATACTTGGGTTCCAAAAGTCAGCTTCCCAAGTACAAGATGGGAGTGAACATGGTTAGAAGTTTGTTTGACAAAGATCTAGAGGTTTCGGTGGGCTGCAATCTGAGTCAACAGTGCAATGCAACCTTTGGCTATGTCAAGAGAGGCACAGTGGCCAGCACTTGGGGGTGGGGGTGGGGGTGGATGGGGATGTTTAGCCAGTACATGAGAAGGCTGGGAGGGAAAGGAACAATAACTGTCCTCGGGTACTGGGAAAACTATCAAGGGGAAGAGGGATTAGGTCTTCAAGCAAAGGGGATATTGTACAGGGAATTTTTAGGTTTCTTCTAACTCAAATTGTTCTATTATCCCGTGACTACAGTCGAGCCCATCATTACTCAGTTCCCAACTAAACTCTGATGTCCCTTAGGATTCAAGATTGACAACAGAGGACCCCCAAAGGACAAAGCTGGCTTTTCAGATAACTGTTTGCTTCAGGCAGCTATGTGTGGCAGTAACTTTGTGATTTGCTGGCATGGGTAAGTGCTATAAAAATTAAGGTTGGTCTACATGGAACCACTGATTCAAACATCTGCAGGAAAACAAACCAACCAACCACCTGGGATGGGGCAGTCACATACAAAACAGCAGCAAAAAGAACTTGAGTCGTCTAGTCCCATCTCCCCAGGCTTAAAATTATTGGGGAGAGGGAGGGTATGGCTAGGAATATATTTCAGATGACTAAGTACAGCAATTATCACAAGTACAGGAAATTTTCAGCTTATGAATGGGTTGTGTTCCAAATATTTATTTGTAAAGCAATTGTTTGAAACTCAGAATGCATTTTCCCATAGAAACAATGGTAAAAATGATGTCAAGGTCCTCCTCAGGCTAGACCCAAAAGGCTGTTTAACTTAAAATATAGCTGAACCTTCACTAAAGTCCTACTCCAATGTCTCATCACAACGTGGGGTTGATCCTGGTTTCTCAAAGACCATGTCAGTCAAATACAAATTTTTTAAAGTTCTACCAAGCTGGTTAGGCCTTGAGTATGGTCCCAGTGATAGACTACATGTCTGTCACCCACAGACCAGCTTAGGTAAATTCAGAGACACTCACTACCAGGTTGGATACAGGCTGATGAATTTTTTGACAATAAAAAGTCTCAAACACCATTAATTAAGTTGTAGAGAGGATGCAATCAGTGTTGGTGAAGGGAGGGCTCACAACGACAAAATCACAGTTCTCTGAAGTGTTGAAGTAAGCAGATGAGCTATAGTACCAATAGTACTAGCCAGAGTTCTGAGTCTTAGGAGCAAAGGCTGGAGGAGGAAGGGTTTCCTCCCCATTTCCTGGGCCTAGAGCCAGCTGTAAGCAAAAATCTTAAATGGGCAAAGTTTCTCTTTGGCATCCTCCCAACTCCTCTTCTGTAATCCTCCTGCTATCTCTTAATACCTCTTTCCCCAGGCCTCCAAATGCCTAATGGCCCTCAGGCCTCCCTCAAGTCCCCACTGTGGCACCCACCTAGCCCTGGGCAGTCAAGCAGAGGGCTGACATGGGGCACAAAAAATACATTTGGGGGTACACCCTTTATTATAGTTACAGAATCAAAGAAGTCAGAGCAAGACCAGATCGTCTAGTACAACCCCCTCAATATGACAAATCAGGAAACTGAGGCCAAGAGAGAAGTGACTTGGTTAAAGTCACATCCATAGTAAGGGTAGTAAGGAGCAGATCTAGGGCTTGAACCCAGCTCTCCTAACTCCCAAGTCCAACACTCTGTCCAATACTCCATGCTGCCAATAATCGCTTTGGAGGATCATAAGATCATGAATTTAAAGCTGGAAGTGACCTTAAAGGTCATCTATTCCAACTCTTTCATTTATTTTTTTTTAATTTTTAAAGTTTTTTTTAAGGTTTTTTTTTTCCAAGGTTTTTCCCCCCCAAGGTTTTTTTTTTTTTGTTTGGTTGGTTTTTTGGTTTTTTTGTTTTTTTTTTTTAAACAGGGAAACTGTATTTGGACAGTGTCAAGCTGCAGGGGGTAAGGACAGACATGTAGGAGGTTTCTGGAAATTCAACAGCACCAGTGTGATTTGCAGGTTCTAGTCTTAATCTGGCCCATGCCACCCATCTGCAGAGCTGGGAAGGATATGATGGAGCAGAGACACTCACTAAACCCCCCAGGAATAGTCTAGCTCTTGATACAGGGCTACTTTCTGTGTAGCAGCCCAACCTGCTTACTTTCCCAGTACTCAGGCCCAGGCCCTGCTGAGAGATGGGGGGGGCGGGGGGGGGCCTAGATAGGTGGAGGGGGATTCTATACAGATTAAGTTGGCACAGCACCCCCAAACTATGAGCTTGGTCTTCAAATGGGCACCTCCTGTGATTTTTTTTCCCTTTTTCATTAGAGGGAGGGAAGGAAGGAGGAAGGGAATGAGGGAGAGAAGGGAGCAGGCAGGTCATCCTTGTGCTCAGTCAGAGTAGGACATAATAGCAGGAATACCCTCTCTACCCCAATCCTGCTATGGTGGGAGGGGACAGGGATGGAAAGGTAGAGGGAGTGTGATGCTGGCCTTGAAGCCCATGCAGAATAGGGGAGGGAAGCTCTCCTCTGTGGAGGAGCAGGGAAAAGGATTCTTTTCCTTTTCAGTCTCTGATTGGATGGATTTTAGCTGATCTTCTGGATCAACTTCTCATCAGACAGGCAGTAGAGGTTGTTGATGGACAGGTCTGAGATGAAATGCTCACAGGCCTTCCGGGTGATCTGCTTGCAGCCTCGAAGGTCAATCAAGGTGACATTAGAGATTCGTCGTAGATACAACAGAGACTGGTCTGTCAACTTATTGCAACCTGCCATATTGATTTCTGTGAGGGAGTTGCGTGTGGAAGAGCCAACAGCTGTTAGTAGATTTGGTGACTGATCTGTAAGGTAGCTGCAGTGACTGAGGTCAAGTCGTGACAGAAGGGGCATGTGGCGAATGATGAGTCGAAGTGTGGCATCAGTAATATCTAGGCCAGCCAGCCGAAAATCTGTCATGTTTCGGAGCTTGCTGCGATTGTCGTGACCAGGCTTATCAGTTGGTGGGGTCAACAAGTCTCGAATCTGAGGGTCCTTGATTCCTACTGCCCATCGAAGGTCAAGGGTCCTGAGAAGGGGGCAGCTGGAGGTGCTGAGGGCAGAGACTGCAGACCAAGAACAGCCTGCTAGGAGGAGGTCTTTCAGGCCTGGAAGCCTATTGACAAGCCATGTCAGCTGCTTTTTGGAGATGTTGGTCCAACTGAGGTCAAGGCTCACTGGCTGCCTCTTGATAATGCCACTCAGTGCCTGGGGGACAATGGCCTTACACCTGCTCAAATCAATTTTTGTCCAGAGTCTCTTGTCACAGCACCATTTATACCATGTCTTACATACCCTCATACATTCACAAAGTTCTCTGCGGTTGAGATAACGGAAGACAGATAGCCAGATCTCCCTTTGCATCCAGCTTTCCTCTTCATCCTGTGTCCAGCTGCCCTGGCTGTTTGTTGTGGCTACCTCGCCCTCCTCCTCTGCACTCTCCTCCTCCTCTGCACTCTCCTCCTCCGCAGTTTCCTCCTCCTCGTCATCATCCTCATCCTCCTCATCATCATCGTCGTCATCGTCATCATCATCAAAGTCCTGCTCTCTGCCCAGGTCATCTTCATCTCTCAGCTGGGGAGTCAGAGCTGGACAGTGCTGTACCAGTACCCGGGGAGAATGATGGAGGTTGGCAGAGGAAGCTGTGATGGCCTGCAGCTTGGGCACAATGGAAGTTCCCTGAAGCTCTTTATTGGGCCTCTGTGGTGTGACCATTAGATACGTCCCACGAATTCTGACCTTCTCTACTTCAGATAGCTCTTTCTTGCCACTGGGATTGTTCTCCTTTTCTCTCTGCGTGGCCTGGAGCCGAAGTTGCCTTCTTTTGAAGCGTTCATCCCTGCTGGCACTGTGGTGGTCACTGGGGCCAGCTCCTGGGGACGATCGGGTCACCATAGTATGAGGGGGCCCTGGGTCATGTATGAGCTGCAGCATGGTAGTGGATGAGTGAGGAGGCTGCTGAATGATTGGCTCCTCACGGCTCCGAAGAGGCCGGAGAACTTTGGCTTGGACCACACCCTCATCACCATCATCCATTTTCCGCCTCTGCACTTTCTCTGGGTTATCCGGCTGGTAGCACTTTGGGCACTCCCAGCAATTTGGCAGTTCATCATTAAGCAGTCCTTCCCCATCCATCTGCAGGCAACCAGGATGAACAACCTCATTGCAGATACAACATTCCATCAGTTTCTTCTCAAAGTCCTGTGTCTCCTCATTTTGATCCACCTCGCCACAGAGAGAACAAGTGACAGAGTAGGGCAGTCGGGGGGCCAAACACTGGCGGAGGACACAGGACTGCTTCATGCGGCCGGGCCCCCCAAACTTCTTCATGTCCCGGCAGTATCGGCACACACCACACTCTCCCTGCACGCAGGCCTCACATTTGCGGCATCGAACCCGCCTCCTACGGGCTCCTGATACTGGGGGTGAGGGAGTGGGCCTCACGGGCGGTGGCAGCCTAGGGGAGCGCTTCATGGCAGGAGGGAGGCTTGGCGGGAGCAGCTGGGGCCTGGTGGGAAAGCTAAGCCGGTCCCTCGGGAGCCCCTGAGCTAAGGACCCTGGTGGGGGCCAACTGGGGGGGGGGAGCACTGCTGGCAAGCCCTTCCACCAGTATCTGAAAGGCTCTGCCCACTCTGCCTGGACCTCGGGCTGCTGGTCCCTCCCGGGCTGCGGGGGCTCTTGGTTCAAGTGTCCCCGGAGCCTCTGTTTGCTTGGGGGAGGGGGGCTGGAAGTTAGGCTGGGCGAGTTGGATCTCCTACCTCTCCGTAACTTCGAATGTACTGAACAAGCGTGGACGTCCCCAAGGCGCCTCGGCCAGGCCAGGCAAAGCTGCTCCGGAGGCCCAAGGCGCGCCTGAAAAGAGCAGCGGGCGGCAGGCGCGCGGCTGGCGGGCGGACGGCCGGGCTGGCTGGCAGGCAGGCAGGCAGGCAGGGCGGCCGGGCGGCCGGGAGGCAGGCCGGGCGGCCGGGCGGCCGAGCGGCCGGGAGGCAGGCCGGGCGGCCGGGAGGCCGGGCGGCCGGGCGGGCAGTAAGCGCGCTCCTTCCCGGGGCCCTTCCTTCCCGTGCTGATGAGAGCCGAGCGAGCAAACGGTATTGCTCTAGTGCCGCGGCTGCTGCTGCGGCTGCTGCTGCTGGGGTTGTTACTGCTGCTGCTGCTGCTGCTGCTGTTGCTCCTGCTGCTGCTGCTGCTGCTGCTCCTCCTGCTGCTGCTGCTGCGTCACCCACATGCGGCTCCCAGAAATGCTTTGCGCGTGCGCGCGAGAGAGGCGAGAGCGGAGGTGGGGGGAGCCGGAGCCGGAGCCCGAATGGGAGGGGGAGGGAGAGTGGGAGAGGGGTCGGGGAGAGGCCGCGGGAGCGAAAGGGGCGAAAGGAAGGGGAGGGAGGCGAGAGGGAGTGAAGAGTGTGGGAAGGAGCCGGCGAGAGGGGGCCGGAGGGAGGAGGAACCGCAGAAAGAAAGAGAAAGCTAGAGAAAGGAGGGGCAGGAAAGAGAGGGAGAAAAAAAGGGGGTCGGGGGAGCAAAAGGAGAGGCTCGGGCGCACGGGATGGGAAGGGGAAGAAGCGAGCCAAGAAAAGGGAGCAGGGGAGAGGGGAGAAGAGGTAAAAAGAGACCGGAAAAAACGAAGCAGGAGGGGGGCGGCGGCCCAGACAGAAGCCTCTCGTTTTTACACAAGCAGAAAATGAGGCGCAGGGGCCAACTGACTTGGCCAAGGTCACACGGAGAGTCCGAGTCACAATTCGAACCTGAAACCCCGCATTCTTCCCCCTAAAACATAATGTCCAGAAAAAAGCTGAGGAGATGGGGGCGGGGGAAGGCAGTCTCTCTCAGTGTTTAATACCCCATGGAAGCTTTATCCCCAACAAATGTTCAGAGGCCAGCTGATAGATTAACACTGTCCCAGTTCTGCTGGACTCCCCTTTCCAAGTGAACATATTAAGAGCTTGTGTTGCTATGACCAGGCTGCAGGGGTTAGTTAGCTGGGTGAAGATTGATCTCTGTTAGGGGAGCTGGGGGAGGGAGATGGGAAAGAGTTTAGACACTGAAGTATCAAGGCTAGATATGATTAAAATGAAATCATCAAGAAAATTGAGGTTCTGTATGGTACTTGAGTGTATCTGATTGGAATATATTCCTACACAGAATGTGAGTTAGCCATGGTTCTTCAGTGATGCATTTATGGACATTTTGGAAATTAAATAAAATACTTAACTATGAACTTTGATAAGTGCAGAGATGAGGGAATCTGTGTTCTGAGGACAGGGCCACATGTAACTTCAGTTGTGAAATGATAATGCAGTTAGCAGTCCAAAGCAGCTGGCTTGGTCCACACATCTGAAATCCATATGAGCTTAGTTTTATTCTTTTAAGCATCAGTAGCTAGCTTTTGATGTATGGTTTTGTAGCACTGGAGGGATTGCTTGGAAGAGGATTAATATATTGGCTATTCCATTTGGGTTTGGGTTTTTTTTTTTTTTGTTTTTGTGTTCGTTTTCAGTCCCCTTGGAAGGGAAGACAAGACTATAAAGAAAATGAGTACACCATTAAGATCTTACGCACTTCATGAATATGCAAAGAGAAAAAAAGAACCTGACCTGTACCACCACCTTATCTATGTAGTCTGAAGCAGCCAGCTATTTCCCCAACTTGAATGGGCACAAGGCAGCAGTTCCCTTCAGTACCCTGATGCTGCATGATACAGCTAACTCTTTTGGCATTTACTCCCCTGATGACAGAAAAATTCGTTGTCTATCATCAAATGTGTAGAAACGAAATTCTTTTTTCTATATGTGTCAATAAATAGCTGAAATGCACAGCATGGTCCGAATATAAGCTACACTATTCCCTCAAAGCTACTGCTAAATCCAAAAGATCTTTTCTCAAGCTTCATCCTTCCTGACACTGTTGACCACCCCACTTCCTGGGTACTCTTTCACTGACTCTGCTCCATGGTTCACTCTCCTATCTAGCTGACTGTTCTTCCTCAGTCTCCTTGCAGGATCATTCTCCATGCCCCACCCTCTATCCATGTGTGTAGCCCACAGTTCAGTCCTGGTCCCTCATCTCTCTGTACTTTTTTCTCTTGGTAATCTCATAAAATCTCTTGGTTTCAGTAATCATCTTTATGCAAATGATTCCCAGATCCCCATATCCAGCTGTAGTCTCGCTCCTGAGCTCCAATCCCATATTCTCACTGCCTTTGGGATGTCCCCAGCTGAGTGCTCCACAGGCATCTCCAGCTCCACATGTTCAAAACCTAACTCCTTATCTTTTCCCTTAGACTTAGCATTCCTCTATTTCTGTCAAGGCTACCGCCATTCTCCTACTTCCCTCAGGATCACCACCTAGGAGTCATCCCCAACTCTTCACTCTCATCCAGCCCAAAGCAATCAGCTGTCAAATCTTAGCAGCTCCAGCTCCACAGCTTCTCTCCCTTCCATTCCTTTCTCTCCACTCACAACACAGCCAGTGGAATTTGGGCTCAAATCAGCTCTCAGCAGGAGCAGCCTCCAGTTGGTCTCCTTCTTCCATGTGATCCCCTCTCTAACCCACCCTCCACGCAGCCAACAAAGCCCAAGGCTTACCCCATCCCTCCCCTGCTCCAGGAGTTTGGATGTCTGAGTGGCCTCTTCGATGACAGACAAACTCCTGGGTTTGGCATTTAAAGCCCCTCACGATCTGGTTTCCAGGCTGATTACACACTGCATGCACTCTGCCCCTTGTACATAAAATTCACTTTCCTTCCATTGTCTTTGCGCAGACTATGCCTGTGCTTGGAATTTTCTCCCTTCTTCTACCTTCAGTTCCCTTGGAGGCTTAGCTACAGCATGTTGTGGGGGGGAGGGCTTTCCAAATTCCCCACCTTCCTAGTGCTCTACCCTCAGGCTCATTTGGTAGATATTTTATATTGATATAATTATGTTCATACCTTCCCCCAGTAGAGTTCAAACTACATGATGGCAAGATTTTTTTTCCTTCTAGCATCAGCACCTAGTACACTTCCTGAACTATAATAGATGCTTAATAAATGCTTGTAAAATGAGTTACTATTGGAATCTTGTCAGTCAGTCAATAAGCGAGTATTAAGCTCTTACCATGTAACAGCCACTGATACTAATATAAAGAAAGAAAGAAAAATACTAAGAAAAATCACCATCCCTGCTCTCAAGATCACATTCTAAAAGTGGAGACATACCTAGGTATCCACATGATCTATACAGTAATCTCAGAAATTAAGCACTAGTGGGGAGGTGGAGGAGGGGGAAAGAGAAACTCCCTACAGAAGGTGGGATTTGAACTGGCTTTTTTTTGAATGATTTAATATTTTGTTTTTTCTCCCTAATTACATGTAAACACCATTTTTAACCTTTTTTAAAATTTTGAGTTCTAAATTCTCTCCCACCCCTCCCCTCTTCATTGAGAAGGCAAGCAACGTAATATAGGTTTTACGTGTGCAGTCATGCAAAACACATTTACATGTTAGTCATATTGTGAAAGAAAACACAGACAAAAACCAAGAAAAATAAAGTAAAGAAAAAGTCTGCTTCAGTTTGTATTCAGACTACATCGTTTCTTTCTCTGGGGATGGATAGCATTTTTCATCATGAATCCCTATGGAATTGTCTTGGATCACTGTATGCTGAGAATAGCTAAGTCATTCACAGTTGATCACTGTACAATCTTGCTTTTACTGTGTACAACATTCTCCTGGTTCTGTTCATTTCACTTTGCATCAGCTCATGTAAGTGTTTCCAGGTTTTTTCTGACAGCATCCTGCTAATCATTTCTTATAACACAACAGTTTTCCATCACAATCATATACAACAGTTTGTTCAGCCATTCCTCCACTGATGGGCATCCCCCTGATTTTCAATTCTTTGCCACTATTGAAAGAGCTGCTTTTTGTACATATAAATATTTCACCTTTTTTTTCCTCTTTGGGATACAGACCTAGTGGTGGTATTGCTTAGTCACAGGATATGCATGGTTTTATAGCCCTCTGCGCATAGTTCCAAATTGCTCTACAGAATGGTTGAATCAGTATACAACTCCACCAATAGTGCATTAGTGTCTCAATTTTCCCACAACCATTCCAACATTTGTCATTTTCCTTTCCTGTCATATTAACCAATTTGAAAGGTGTGGGGTGGTAGCTCAGAGTTGTTTTAATTTGTATTTCTTTAATCAACAGTGATTGAATCTTTTTTTTTTTCATGTAATTAGAGATAGCTTTGATTACTTTGTCTGAAAACTGTCTGTTCATATCCTTTGACCATTGAGCTGAGTCTTGAAGGAAACCCAAAGAAGCCTGGAGACAGGAGGTAAAATACCTTGTTTGAATAGCCTCTTGTCTGTGTTATCTATCAACGCATCCCAGATGCTCCAAAAGGTGAAGTGACTTGACCAAGGTGACACCAATGGTGTCAGAGGAAGAATCCAACACCATTCTCCTGCCTCTAGCTCCAGTGATCTTTCTACTATATCATGTCACAGATAGCACAAACCCATGGTATCTATTGTTTTGATTTCTCTGTTATTAACAGAAGCAATGGAGGCTGGAAACTGTATGCTTTTTTCTTAAGAAGATTATAAACTGATGAATATATAAACAATGAAAACAGACTGTGAACGTTGATAAATAATAGAGCTGACATCTCATTTGTTCCTCCCAAAAATCCCATTGAGTAGGTTATGTAGATCTGACATAAGGAAAATCATTTTCTTCTCAATTTGAGCTGTCTACAAGGAAGACGGCAGTACCTTTCTACTTCCTGAAGGCTGTCAAGTAAAGCCTACAGGAATGCTTCACTGGGCTTGATGGAGAGCAGATTCTCATTCAGGAATAGACTGGACTACTTAGTCTCTGAGGCCCCTTCCAAGCTAAGGTTCTGTGATTCCACGGTATTGCTTCCATTTTATATATAGTCTTTGTATTGTCAGGGTTTGGAAGCTGAGGGCACAAATGAAAGAGAGGGGTCTCCACTTCCTCTTCTTGCCCCCAGCCCTAGAATGTGATCATTACTGGCCTGGTCCAGGCACTTCTTTTCTCCTTGAACTGGGAATGATTTGTCTGGTCACTACCCTCAACTCCACTATTTCAGAGAGACTTCTCTGTGAATGCTTGGTAAGGAGGAGCGAAACAATGGAAAAGGAAGAATGACTACCAATCGGCCTCTTCCAAGAAAGTTGTGATTACTGACAGATTTGCACTTGAAGATAAAAGCCACAGATTCAGCTTTAACTGCTTTAGGACGTTTACAAAAATTAATTCTCTCTCACATTGCTCCTGAACCCTCAATCAGTACAGAAAAACTTTAGAGTAAAGGACAGGCAGTGAGAAGAGGGGAAAAAAGAGAGCCACTTCATTGTCTACTCCCTATTTTCCCAAATGGAAAGTCAATAACCACTGATGGCTTGGACACTCTACGCTGGATATCAGCATCTTTGATGTCCCATTCTGGCCCCTAAAAGTGCAGGCAGTTATAGCTCCCAGAGCTCTAGAAGTGGTCCTTTGGGAGGATCACTACCCCAGTGCTCAGTATCCCTCCATGCTCTAGTCTCATACATCCTAGTGGCCTGTGTCCATTTGTCTCTCTCTCCTCTCCTCCCCTGCCCAAGATGGGAGGAAATGATGTTGTATGTTTCCCAGACACTCATGCAGCTAGGTCTTGAGAATGTTCTCCCTCTCTGCAGAGGGGCTGGTCTCCTAAGACCCCAACACTTCAAGTGAGAAGACTGGGGTGCCAAGAAATGCAGTGACTGAGAACAGTCATACAACCTTTGCCAAAGGAGGATGTCAGACCTAAGTCTCTTCTGACCCAACCCCGGTGTTCTTTCCACTACACTATAGTCTCTTCAAATATAAACCCTTCAAATGGACACATTAAAATAAGGAGAAATTCTAATGGCTAGCAAGCTCTGAAGTACCATTAAGCCTGGTTCGTTTTAGGATGTTTCAGAAAAAAGGTGGGCAGAAAGTGGAAAAAAGGCTCACTGGAACTCAGCTTCCCATCTAAGCACATTTTCTAGCCCTTCCAGGGAAGCCAAAGATGATTGGATTAGGAAAGACCCTCCCCTTTGTTCTCAGACTTAATAGAGAAGTTTACCTTCTCATTTATCTCACTTTATCTCCCTCAGTGGTCTGACTTGCTCTGATATAGGGATATCGATTCTTCCCCCTGCCCCACTTCACATGCAAAGAAGTAAAAATCTATGCTTACTTGTTTTATTATAAAATTAAAGTTCTTGCCATTTACAATCCTTCTAGCTTACCCTGTTAATCTGACTCTTTTATTACTTTTCATTGGTTGAAAATCCATTCATTGGTTTCAAATCCATTGGTGGATTTGAAACCGATGAACATATATTATCCTTAATCATTAAAAAGCCTTAATAGGTTATTCAGGGATGGATTCCATTCTGTTCACCAAAATTATTACCCTTCTCAAACCCATTCAAACCTGGAAAATTAGAGTAATGAACACAGCTAGTTTAGCTGTGTTCACCTTGGTTGAAGATACATTGCACAGAGTAGGGGCCATGCTTCCCAGACTGTTGCCAATAACCTCCTTTACTCTTTTAACAGGGTTCATCACCTCACCTAGACTGTTGCAGCAGCCTGTTGGGGGCACTCCCTGCCACAAGTCTCTCCCCATTCCAGACCATCCTCCATCTTCCTAAAGCATAGGTCTGACCACTACATTGGGCTTCTTCACCTGTTGTGTGTAATGGACCATTCTGACCACTTCTCAGAAGAATGCATAAAATATAATACATAGGATTCAAAGGAAATCAATGATGTTGAAATAAAGATGTAATTTTTTCCCATCCACGTTTGTAGACGTACCCCTCCTCCAATCTATCTATCTACAAAGAGTGGACCCTAGGTTAGAATTCCTGCCCTGTATGATTGGCCAACTTCCTTTTCCTGTCATATATTTTATTTGCAGTGAAGTTAAGATTGGTATGATTCAGAACTACCAATAGTATTCATTGGTCGCTAGACAAGGATCTCAAATGGAAAGAACCAGCATTTTAGGTCTTAGCACCCTCTGCCCCCTCCCTCTGCCAGTTATCCTATAAGCAGAAGAGACCTCACAGAACTAAGAGAGCTTTTATTTTGGCTTTGTTTCATGAGTTTCCATGGCTGAGGATTTCATCACTAACCTCCTGGTGGTGAGCCTCTCCATATTCAGCTCTGAGAATCCTCAGAAAACAGTCTCCTGCCAAGGTAATACTTGAAACTTTCCCGCATGGGGTGCTTGAAGACTTCATAGAACCTGCCAGAGACTGTACCTCACTGCAGAGCATTCAAGGGCCCAATGAGGCACTTCCACTTCATCTGTACATCTAAATGAGGTGCAGAGGAAAAAGGCTGGACATGCAGTCCTAGGAGCTGGGTTCAGATCTCTATTCTATTTGACCTTGAACAAAGCAGTTAACCACAGTGAAGATCGGTCTCTTTACCATCCTTAAAATGAAGGGGCTGAACTGACTGGCCTCTAAGTGCCCTTTCAGCTCTGAAGACCTGATTCTTATTTATGATCTGCCATAAAATGCTGTGTCCATGATTCTGGATCAATAGAACTCAGTGGGCATTCACATTCTACAAGTTAAAATAACATTTTCTGGCAACTTGACCTCTTTGAACTTACTGCAAAGACCAGAGTCACACGTAGTGGTGGTACACGGAGAAAGGGCAAGGAGCACCAATGCAAACCTGAGAAAGCCAGGCAGGGTGGAGCCACACTGAGGGAAACCCTGAAAGTGGGGGATGGCAGCAGCCCTATGCCTCAAAGAAAGGGAGAGAATCCAGACTAGTGATCTGGCTGGAATCCAAGCAAGGATTTGGGGGTAAAAACTCAGGGATACAGTATGTGCAACAAACATGGGTCATTGGCAGCAAACACACCCTGAATCATAGTTTCTCAGAGCTGGAAAGGACCTAGGAGGCCAGAAGATCCAATCTGTACCTGAATGAGATTTCTCATTTGCTACATATAGCCATCCATTTCTTTTGAGACTTCTAGAGAGGAGAAAGGCAGCCCAGTATACTTCTGCATAGTTCTTATTGTTTGCAATTTTTTGCCTGTCTCTAACCTCCCCACATTTCTCCCTGTCTCAGCCTTCTTGGGCCAAAATAAAAAACCAAGTCTAATAACTCTTCCACAGGGCAGCACATTTACATGCTATGTAAGGTGTTCAAGGAAGTTAGGTGGCGCTGAAGTGGATAGAGTGCTGGGCCTGGAATCAGGAAGACCTGGGTTCAAATCCAGCCTCAGATATTCACTAGCTGCATGACCCTGGGCAAGTCACTTAACCTGTTTGCCTAATCCACTGGAGAACATGGCAAAGCTCTCCAGTACCTTTGCCAAGAAAAGCCCATATGGGTTCACTAAGAGTCAGACATGACTGAACAACAACAGCAAGGTATTAGAGCAGTTTCACAGCATGCATTTGCAGGTAATTGAACATGATCCTTCCCTGGTTATCAAAGCAGGATTTTTTACTTGGCAACATTTTGTTACTTGATATTTCTGTTTGCAATGAATTTGATTATATAATTATAGTCAGAAAATGCCTTTGACAAAATACTGTACTCCTTTATGTTAAAACAACAACAATAACGACCACAACTTTAAAATCATAGGTGTGGAAAGGCCCCTCTATTATAAGTTTAAAATTATATCTATGAACCCAGAGGTTTCTTTGCATTACTTGCAAGAAGAAACTCTGGAACCTTTCACAATAAAAATAAGAGTAAGGCAAAAAGGTTCCCCTTTCCCACTATTATTTTATGTAGTAGCTGCAAAAATACTAGCTATGGAAATAGAACGAGATTGATAAGTTAAAGACATAAATATTTGCAAAGAGCAGATTAATTATTGCTTTACATAGAAACCCCAAGAGAATTAGTGAAGAAACTGATTAAGATAATTTATAGCTTCAGTAAAGTAGCAGTATACAAAATGAAACCACGAAGAGCATCACAATTTCTATATAATACTAACAAATGCCAGAAGTAAGTAATGCAAGTAACTATAAAATGAAAAAAAATCTGGAATTTAACCTACCAACACAATTCATGACTTACAGAAATATAACAATTCTTTATAAAAATAAAGACAAATAGTTGGAGAGATATACATAGTTCATCACCATGCACTGCTACTAAAATGAAAATGATAATACCATATAAATTAACTTATAGATTTAGCACAATGCCAATCAAACTCCCAAGGGGGGTACTTCACAGAGCTAGACAAAAGAACAGCAAAAGTCACTCAGGAGAAACAAAAAGCTGAGAATCCCAAGGGAAATAAGAACAAAGACAATAATGAAAGGGACCTATCATGACCAGGTCTCAAACTATATTATAAAGCAGTAACAATCAAACCTATTTAATACGAAAAACAAAGAGAATATTAGAATATTAAGCAATATCCAGGAGCAAAAGGACACAGCAGGTCAATGTTCGATCAACTCTAGAACCAAAAATACTAGGGAAGCAACTTCTTATGAAATGCTGGGAACACTGGAATGTAGGTTGAAAGAAATTAAGCTTAGCCCAAAATGTTCTAACATATACCACAAGGTCACCAAATAGATATTCACATAGTGTAAATGGGCTGCTTCTATTTTCTATTTCCAGTCAATTTCTATTTCTATTCTTCTGTTTCTATTCAATTCTGTCCTATGTAGCAGGGATTATTGAATACCATGTATACATGGACTCCATGGAGAATCCAAAAGGATTTCGAGTCACAGGAATCCAGGGTTGTGCTACTTTCCTACCTGCGTTACCCTGAGCAGACCATTTGCCCTCCATAGGCCGCAGTGACAGAGTTGGATAAGGTGACCTTGGAGATCTCTTCCACCTTTATAATAATGACCTTGGCTTATACTGTGGGCAGCCCCTCAATCTATGCAGATCACAGTCCATCTGTACTTGCCAGTCTGTGTGACTCTTACCCATGAATTCCTAAAAGTCCCCCACAAAGTGCCTCCCTCATGGGCTCTGAGCATTCCTCACTCTCTCCTGTCATTGCAAAGATATGAGGTGTTTTTTATTATTATATGTCAAAACCTATTCACACCCAGTTAGCTCCCCATCACTCTCTATGTGAAATTCATTTTAAATATTTTTTCAGAAAGTATAGTCTTCCATTACTCATAGCTATACAATACCCTGCAAGAATATTGCTATTAAGAGTAAGGCAAAGAGGTCTTTGTTCCTAAGAACAGTTTGGGGTCATTAAAAGAGTTTTGTAATTTCTGACTCTTGTTCAATTCTGGGTTAATCTTATTGGTCATTTGTACTGTATATACAAGATTAATAATAATAACATTAATAATAGCTAGCATATATATAGTGTTTGCAAAATGATATCTATGTGTGATCTCATTTGGTTCTCACAACAACCCTGGAAGGTAGCTGCTAGTATTATCTCCACTTTTCAGATGAAGAAACTGAGGAAGACAGAGGATAAGTGACTTACCCAGGGTCCCAGAATTACTAAGTATCTAAGTATGAATTCGCTTCTTACTGACTCCTAGATCTAACACTCTATCCATTGTGCCAAGTTTTGCAAAGTATTTTCCACATATTTCCTCATTTATTCTCAAAACAGGCCTGTGAGGATTTTAGAAATGAGGAAACAAGCTAGAAAAGGGTCGACTTGCCTATGAGTGAACAGCTAGAAAGTGTCTAAGGTGGGATGACAATTCACTTCTTCCAGACTCCAAAGCCAAACATTCTTAGCCATTAATACCCAAATGCTTTACTATATATAGCAGCTATATATAGTGTGGGTAAATATAGATATATGTATGTATATGTAGTTACATGGAACTATGCACATATGTACACACATATATATTCACATCAATTATATAATATATATATATTTACATACACACATACATATGAGATTCTGGACAAGTTCTTGAGGTTGTCCATCTCATTGCAGGTCATATTCCACACAGTTTCACAACGTAAATATAAAAGGTCCTATCATATCAAAAATAGTAAAGAGAAAGAATTACTTTTTGCAACTCTGGCTACGGGTAAGATTCTTTTTTATTATTATTAAATTTTATTTTTAATTTGTGGAATAAACCAGGCATTTCCATAAGAGAGTACCATAAAAACAACTGCACATGAAACCACAAATCTACTATGCACAACTTGCTATTCCTTTCAAATATACAACAAAATTATCATGTACATTTCTTTTTTTTCTTCCCTCTCTTCCCCCCACCCTAGAGATAGCTACCATTAGACACAAATAGGTGTGTGTCTATATATGTATTTATATATATATGTATATTTATATATAGTGTGTGTATGTAAAGTTATTCTATACAAGCTTCTTAACCAAACAATGAACAAAGGTAATCATAAAAGATTAGGTAGTCAGTTCCAATGACATGATATTTTAAAGTTTTGCATGAAAAAAACAGTATACTTGGAATAAGAAGAGTTACTGTTATGTTGGGTGGGGCGAAATCCTTGCATCATATATCTCTGACAACAGTTCAATAACCCATGGTATACGTATAGGAAATTGATCCAAATAGACATGACCAAGAACCCTTTTCAAATAGCTAAGTGGTCAAAATATAAAGTCTTCAAAAAATGTCAACAATAAATAAGCACATAAAAAACATTCCAAATTACCAATAATAAAAGAAATTCAAATTATAACAACTCTAAAGTTTCATCTCACACCCATAAAAAGTGTCAGAAACGATCAAAGACAAATAATCAATGATAGCAGTAGGGATGTACGTGGCAAAACAAGCATAGTAAAATACTGCTAGTGAAACTGTAAACTGGTTCAACCATTCTGGAAAATCATTTGAAATTATATAGGAAAAGAGTATACCATTTGAACGAGTGTTCCCACTATTATGCACATACCACAGAGAGATCAAAGTTTTACAGAAGAACCCATTATCTACCATAATATTGATTGAAACACTTTGTGGAAACAAAAATGTGTAAAGAAAATGGGTTACCACTGATTGGGGAATGACTGAACAAATTATGTTATATTAATGTATTGTACCATAATAAACAATAAAAAGAATTCAGAGAAATGTGGGAAGATGTCTTTGAACCAATGCAGAGAGCAAGATAAACCGAACAGGAAAATACTATCTATACACACATATTTCAATAGAAACAGAAACAACACTAGAAGTCAGCTGAACTCTGATTAATTTTAATGACCAATTTCGGTTCCAGCAAACAAATGATAAAACAGTCCACTCAGTAGAGAGCTGCAGAATTCAGATACACAATGTTACATATGCTGCCGGACATGGCTTCTGTGTCTCTTGGTTTTGCTAGACTTTTTTCTTTCTTACAAGGGGGTATTTAATGGAGGAAAGGGACATATCAAGAAAAAAATTGTGGTATAAAAACAAAGACCAGAGTAAAACTAAGAAAACCAAAATGAAAGTAATGAACTCATATTTTATTTTAAAATATTCTATAATTAAGTTTGGGGTTTTTCCCCCTACTAATTCGGACTATCTACTATCTCAACCTCCACCCTCTAAAACTACCAAACTAATCTGAATTAGTAAACTGTAAGTGAGTTCTATTTCTTGGAAGCAAGTATTAGGTTCCAGCCTCTATACACTACTGCTCCAAACTCATACAAACTCTTTAAAATGTTGGAGGGCCCCATTCTTGAGCAGAAGGGATATATATGTATACATGCGTACATGCATACATGCATACATAATCACCAGGCAATTTCGCAAAGCTTCCCAGAAATCTTATTAGCTTTCACTTACCATTCATCCACCCCATAAAACTCATATCCCATCATCTTTGCATAGTGAAGTCAAATGCATGTGAATATGCCACATGAAGAAAGAAACTGATCTATTTATTATAGGTCAACGTGATTACCTTTCAAATGGGAAGGGATTCAAGCCTTCCCTCCGACACACAGAGGCTGTGTGCCACTTACCTGGCTAAGTCACTTAATCTGTTAGTGGTCTGGGCAATTTTCTAAAACTTTAAGTTTCATAGAAGGTGCACACCTGTATTAGTAGAGGGTCTTTCCTCACCTGAGAGTTCCCTATACCAAGAATATCCCAAGTCTAGTCCCTATCCTTCAAAAGATAACCACAAGGAGGGAAAGGGGAAAGTCAATTGATAGCAGGTTTAGTGATGGCGAAATCCACAAATAAGATCAAACTCTCAGGATCTCATTGACAACTTGCTTTTCTCTTTAGCTAACTTCCCTGCACCTCAGAGGCTGCCAAGGTGGGCCATTAGCCTGCTGTCTGGGCAGATCGTCTTTAATAAGACAGGAGAGAAAAACAAGTTGCTGTTTCTATGTAAGTGCTTTCTCCCCCCAGCCCCTCCAAGGTGGCCTCATCGCAGGCATGAGGAATGAGAGCTAAGTGCTGTACCTACCAATTATTTGCCTCTTTCTTAGGAACTGAGGAGAAGTCTTCAGTACCGCCAGGAGGATGTACATGGGAAAGTGGATGTCAGTTGAATGGTTAGGAGAATTTTTGAGCATTTGTTCCCATTCTGAAATAATCTTCTAGACATTTACAAAGAATCATTAAGAGCAATAGCAAATTCCAGCCATTAAAACTGGATGAAATTGCACAAAATAACCAACGGGGCAGTTTTCTGTCATTAAGTCTCTGGTCTGAAGCCATTCTGTAGTTTTTCTCTTCTGTCTTCCCCCTCTCTAGCTACGTACCCCCTCCCCACCACACTCATTTGAACCTTAGTATTCTGTTCCTTTCTGGAGTTCACTCTGCGTGGTGACACTTCAACGTCCTCACCAGCCCATTTTTATACACGGAAAGGTGGCCCTTCAAGAAAATATCTCCCATTAGCTGATCAACACACTCTGCATTTGAGCTCAGCAAAAGCTTCTTAAAACCCTAATTTGGCTTGGTAATGTGTTCTCTTCTCTCCCCTGGAGTTTACTCTGGATAAAGAGCTGATCCAGGCCAATGGTCCCCCACCTCCTCTTTTTCCCCTTCTCTGTGAGAAGACTGAGGATGCCCACCCCCAGGGGTCTGTGCTGCAGGGGGTGTGGGAGAAAATAGAGCGAGGAGGGAAACCAGAGGCAAGTGACTGAGACAAGGAAACAACGAAAGACCAACAATTCAAGACAGCAAGACTAAATAAAAACTTAGCTTAAAATTAGGTAAAATGACAGAGAGAATCATAAAGAAGGAAGAATGAGTAAAGGCTCAAACAGTGTCCAGAACACTGCAAAAAAGTATCATGCTATCAAAGAAAAGGCACAAAAATCACCGAAGGACAACCCTAGGGATTTCCGAAGAGCATGCAACAATAGCAAAAATCTACAGAATAGGTTTAAAGAGAAATAAAACTGTGAGAAGAAAATATGAGGACTGTCATTAACTTGGAAATCAGAGCTCTCAATAAATGTAGGATCAAAAAACAGAGACAGTAGAGTTCTAGGAGATACTGGAGAATCTTTACAAAGAAGTAGAGGCTTTGAGAGAATAACAGATTTGGAACTCAAAAACAATGAGTGGGGACAGTGGGGGGGGTGGGCTTCGCTGAAGACAAGCAGAAGGAAACAACATTAAATGGATGCATGAATTCTATACACACTAAAGTACTTGACGTTGAAGATGTAATGTGCAGAGAGAATAGAAGAATCATAGGTCAACAAGGAGAAAATAAAAACTCAAAAATAGTGAATATCATACTGCAGGAAAATACCAAAATATATATGTCCAAAATTTTGGAATATAGACTACAAAACAATGACTCATCAAATCCATAGATTGCTCCCAGAAAAACAAATGAATGAATGAATTCACAAATGAATAAATGAATGAAACAAAAAAATTCACACTTCAAACTCCATGGCATGTAGAAATTAAATTTTAAAATTTTCTTAACAATAGATTTGGCAAACATTTAAGGAGGACCTTTGGATATGAAAAAAGGCCATTTGAATAACCTATAAGGATTCTCCTTATGAAGGCTAACCCCTCAATATTGTACCTTTAATTTCATTCCTTCCCAATCTCCAAAAGACTGATCCCACTATCATCCCTGCCTATGTATTAAGCGCCTTCCCTGATGCCTAGAAACACAGCCATGTCTCCCTCATCTTAAAAAAATAAACACTCACTACAACCTACCAACCTTGCCAACTATGTATATATGTCTAAGTATATGTATGTATTTATGTGTATACACATGTATGTACACACATACACACACACACACACATATATATATATAATATACACATATGTAGATATCCTTTACTCAGCCAAACTTCTTGGGAAAAATAAAAACAAAAACCTATCTCCACTCATTTCCTTCCACTCTTGTCATTTCTAAACCCTCTGCAATATGGCTTTTGACTTCAAACTTCAAATGAAACTGCTCTCTCCAAAGCTGCCAAAGAGCTCTTCATTTTCAGATCTAATGGCCTTTTCTCTGTCATCATCCTTCTCGGACTCTCTGTGGCATCTGCCACTGCTCCCCGACCTTTCCTCCTGGGTGTGATCCCCTCCCTGCATTTTCATAGCACTGGCCTTTCCTATTTATCCTCCTTCCTTACTGGCCACTCCTCAGTTTCCTTTGCTTGATATTCATCCATGTCATACTTTCTAATCTTTACAGCCCACGGGCTCTCTGGCAGACCCTTTTTCTCTATACTCTTTTGAAAACTTGATGACCTCATCAGCTCCTAAGGGTTCAATTACAATTTCTCTGCAGATGACTTCAAGATCAATATATTAAGCCCTAATCTTTGCCCCAAGCTACAGTCCCACATCACCAACTGCCTATTGGATATTTCAAAATGTATGTTCCACATACATCTCAAATTCAGCATGTACAGAGCTCATTATCTTTACCCCCAAACTCAGCCTTCATCTCATCTTCCTATTTCTGTCAAGGATACCCCATCTTTCAGTCACCCAGGCCTACGATATCAATGGCATCCTTGAGCTCTCACTGGCATTCACTACTTATCTATTTGGAATATCCTCTCTGGAACCTCTCTACCAGTCTCTACTTGCTCTCATACAGGTGAGTCCCTGAAAAGCAACTGCTCCCTTGGGTTCTAGGGATAACCCTGAGGGACCATTATGAGGCTCCATCAGCGCCTTTCCCATCAATATTCAGCTTATAAACTCAAAAGCATTTACTATGATGGTATAGTAGGAACAGTTGATATAAAAACCTGGGTCACGCTCTCCTAGAGACAGTATCCCAGGGAAAAAGGGGTTCAAGCTTAAAGTACGACAATGAAGCCCACACATGAGGCAAGGGGGAAATTCACAACTCTTGCTCCTGGAAATTCTTTCTCCCTTTATGAACACCTAACAAGGTTCCCTTTGGGTGTACCTCTCAGATAGGCTCTGAGAGTCTCTGACTTTAGAGAATCCATATCCAATACTTCTCTCAACCATGAAGAATCCCTGGCCCTGAAGCAGCCTCTCTTCACAATGCCTGGTAAGGGAAGTCCTTTCTCCCTTTAGAGAGTCCACATGTAGCTCTCCTCTTGCTACTTCCATTAATGGTCTTCTCTTTCTGGCAGGAGGACCTTTATTCTATTGGTCCTGTCTCTCCAATAACATGGTCATGGGGAGAAAGAAGGAAAGGAGGGAGGGAGAGAAAAAGGTAGGAGGTAGGAGTGTAGCAATATAAATGGAAAGAACCAACCTCCACCCCCCCAAAAATTAGTCAACACTATATACTTATAATGACTAAGTATGAGCCAAGAGAAAAATGTTAAAAGTCTGCTTTTTCCCTTCACTGCAGAGTGGGAGACTGTAGTTGTGGAATACTGCATTCAGTACACCATCATATATGGTCAATGTTTTGGGTGGTTTTGCTGAACTTGGTTTTCCTTTTTCACTCTTTGTTACAAGTTAGAGCTTACTGGGCAGAGGGAGAGGTATAAAGGGTTGTATATTTGGAAAGGAATGGATTGTAAAAGCACAAAGCATCATAAATGTAAGCTAAAACTTATTTTACAACTTTTTAAAAGAGTGGTATAGAGATAGATTCAAGATAAAAGATGGCTCAGAGAAAAGGAATAATTGGCCTAAGGCCTGGAGAATTCCACTGCTCAAATGAAAATCAATCGAAATCAAGAAATATCTGAGTGATCACTGCTGGCTAGAAGTTGCTACGCTCTAAAAGTTCTTCAGAGACATACAAAATGGCCTTCTAGGCTGAGTTTCATTCTAGGCAAACAAATGTCTACTCATAGAATCATCTAGTGCCCTTGGCTATCTCCACAGAGAGATCCAAAGACACAAATCCTCCTTCAGATGGTAATAGAGTAGCCCAGGTCAGGAGCATTGCAGAAAGTGGTGGCAGGATTTGGAAGCTGAACTCAATCAGTGATTCGACACACATGTCAAGGCAGTCGGTCAAGGTGACACTCTGGGCCTTGGGATGAGTAGCTGTATTCACTCAAAAATGAATTTATCAAGAGAGTGCTGTGCTCAAAAGATGGGAAGTATTCTTTATCTTTTATAGCTGGATCCATACTTCCTTGATCAGAGGTTGAGGATGATGGCTAGTTTGAGTGGTCTAGAAAAATGTCATGACAAAGGAGATGGGAAGGATATTTAGTGTAATTATCAATGTTTCAAAAACTTAGAGGTGCAGGGAGCAAAACTCAATTCAAGTAAACAAGCACTTATGTTATTCTAAGCATTGTGTTAGGGCCCAGTAATACAAAACAAATGGTAAGAGTGTCTCTATCCTGAAGAATCTTACATTTTACTATGTGCATATGGGAAGGGGGGAAGACAACATGGAGACAGAGAAATAAGTCCAGTATAACTCGAAGAGAAAAAGTGAGCAGTAGCAGTGCGTAGTGCTTGGTTCTGGGTTCCAATCTTGAAGGGGAATAACATGAACTAGGTCTGGAAAGAGAAACTGGATTCATGTGATAAAGGTCTAGAAATCCCAAGGGAAGGCCTTTGTATTTAATCCAAGAGGCAACAGGGAACCACTGAAGATTATTGAGCTCAAGCATGACTTGGGCAGAATTGGTCCTTGGAAATAGCACTGTGGCAGCTGTGTATAGTATGAAGTAGAGAGGGGAGAGACTGGAAGTAGGCAAACCAATGAGGACACTATTGCTAGAGGTCAGGTGAGATAGGAAGAAGGGCCAAACTAGAGTGGTGGCCCTGTAAGTAGAGAGAAGAAAGCTATTAGGAGAGATGTGCTGGAGACAGAATGTACAGAATGTACTTGGCAACTGACTGGGTTTGGGGGTGAGGGACAGAGAAAAGGAGAAAGAGGTTATAGATGTGGGTGTTTGGAAGGAGGGTGGTGCTCTTTGCGGAACTGGGGAATTAGAAGAATAATACGTGTTTCAAGACTTCCAAATATCTGTGATTTCAGTGATTTGAGTATTTGCTCTGCTGAGGCAGATTCCCAATTCATCTTCTAATGGTTAGAGCTGCTTCACAAATAACTGGGATGGCCCTTAGGCACCAGCCCTGCATATGGTCCATTTCTAGGCACAGCCTCTTAAGCCTTTTCAGCTGGACAGGATCTGCTTGTACTCTGCTGGCTCTGCCTGAGGCTGAGCCCGGGGGTTATTTCTATTCTAGGAGGAGGCACAGAAGGAGGAAATTGAGGGAGGTATAATAAATACTGTGAGCTTGCATGGTGATAGCACTTTATGATCACAGCGTGTTTTACAAACATCATTTCATTTGATCTTCCCCGAGATCCTATAAAATGGGCAACAACAGGATTACTGTCTCCATCTTAGAGATAATGAAACTGAGGCTGAGAGAAAATGGGCAAATTTCCCTCATCTTACCAGGTTCTCATGATACTACTCTCCCCTGCTTCTCCCACCTGTCTGATTGTTCCTTCTAAGTTTCTTCTGCTTGATCATTGTTCATATCAGGCCCCCCAAATGTTGGCGTTACCCAAGACTGTGTTAGGTCCTCTTCTTTTCTCTCTCTCCACTCTCTCTTGGTGTACCTACCTCATCAGTTACCAAAATGTAATTATCATCTGTATATAGATGATTCCCAAATCTATATAACCAGTCCCTGTCTCTTCCCTGAACTTTAATCCCACATCAGTAAGTGAAAATGCAATTATTAGGTACTTACTATGCACTAGGAACTGTACTAACAACTTAAGATACAAGGAAGGGCAAAAACATGGTCCCTGACCTCAAGGAAATTGAATTGGAAATTGAGGGGATGCCCATCAATTGGGGAATGGCTGAACAAGTTGTGGTATATGAATGTAATGGAATACTGTTGTGCTATAAGAAAAGATGAGCAGGCAGACTTCAGGAAAAACCTAGAAAGACTTATATGAACTGATGCTGAGTGAGGTAAGCAGAACCAGGAGAACACTGTACACAGATACGGACACATTGTGCAATGACTAACTTTGATAGATTTAGGTCTTCTCTTAAAAAATAAGAATAAGTCAGCTCTTTCCCCAAATTCCCCTCTTGATGCCCGTCTATCCATAGGCATTAAAATATAATCAGCTGTTTTGTTTATGAAATATTTCTAATAAACTGAATTTTCCCTCAACTGCAAAGAGGCCAGAGGTTAACTCAAGAGGGATATACATGTAAAGTTAGACAGTGAGCCTAACCTCTGCCTAGGTGTTGGGAAATTTCCAAAATAGGGGTTCAGAGTCATAGTGATTGACTTCAGAACTTTTCATCTAAAATAAACTTCCTAAAGCCAAAGAGGAGGAAACCAAATGGGCCTTAGGGGCCATTATATTTCATCCTAGGCTTAAAATGAGCTAATTATTTTAAAAGGATGTTTCCCTTGAACACAGCTAACACATCCTCCATGAGTCTTCTTTTCTCCAGGCTAAACATTCCCAGCTCCTTGAACTAATTCTCATAAGCCATGAATTCAAGGCCCTTCCCTATTCTGGTTTCCCTCCTCTAGATACTCTCCAGCTTATTAATCAGATCCTTTTCAGAACTGCTGCCTAACTACACCTCCCTCAATTTATACTTGTGAAGCTGATTTTTTGTACCTAGGTGCAAGAGTTTACATTTATCCCTAAACATGTTACCTGATTAGACTCAGCCCAGCACTCTAGGGTTAAGATCGTTTGAGATCCTGATCGTCACTCAGTGTGCCAACTGTTCTCCACTCCCCCAGATTTTGTGGCATCTCCAAATCTGATGAGTGGATTATCTATGCCTTTATCTAAGACATTGATAAAAACGTTCCAAAACACAGAGCCAAGTCCCTGGGGTTCTCCACTGGAGGCCTCCTGCCATGTTGACAGTGAACTTTTTTTCTTTTTTATTTCTTTATTTACTATTTTTTAGTTTTCAACATTGATTTCCACAAGATTTTGAGTTATAAATTTTCTCCCCTTTTCTACCCTCCCCCCCACCCCAAGATGACATATATTCTGATTGCCCTTTTCTCCAGTCTGCCCTCCCTTCTGTCACCCCACTACCCCCCATCCCCTCTCCCTTTACTTTCTTGTAGGGCAAGATAGATTTCTATACCTCATTGCTTGCATATTTTATTTCCCAGTTGCATGTAAAAAACAACTTTTTTGAGCATTTGTTTGTAGAACTTTGAGTAACAAATTTTCTCCCTTCTTCCTTCCCTACCAACCCTCTTTGAGAAGGCAAGCAATTCAACATAGGCCATACATGTATCATTATGCAAAACACTTCCATAAAAGTCATGTTGCGAACTATATTTCCCTCCATCCTACCCTGCCCCCCTTTATTCAATTTTCTCCCCTTGATCCTGGCCCTTTTCAAAAGTGTTTGCTTTTGATTACCTCCTTCCCAGCTCTGCCCTCCCTTCTATCATCCCCTCTCTCTTATCCCATTCCATCCTACTTTCCTGTAGGGTAAGATACCCAACTAAGTACGTATGTCATTCCCTCCTTAAGTCAAGCCTGATGAGAACAAGATTCACTCATTCCCCCTCACCTGACCCCTCTTCCCTTCCAACAGAACTGCTTTTTCTTGCCACTTTTATGTGAGATAATTTACCCCATTCTATCTCTCCCTTTCTCTTTCTCCCAATATATTTCTCTCTCACCCCTTAATTGTATTTATTTATTTATTTTTAGATATCATTCCTTCATATTCAACTCACCCTGTGCCCTTTGTCTATATATGTATATATGTATATTCCCTTCAGCTACCCTAATACTGAGGTCTCATGATTTACACACATCATCTTTCTATGTAGGAATGTAAACAAAACAGTTTAACTTTAGTAAGTCCCTTATGATTTCTCTTTCTTGTTTACCTTTTCATGCTTCTCTTGATTCTTGTGTTTGAAAGTCAAATTTTCACTGAGAAAGCTTGAGAGTCCTCTATTTTATTGAAAATCCATATTTTGCCTTGGAGAATTATACACAGTTTTGCTGGGTAGGTGATTCTTGGTTTTAATCCTAGCTCCTTTGACCTCTGGAATATCATATTCCAAGCCCTTCGATCCCTTAATGTAGAAGCTGCCAGATCCTGTGTTATCCTGATTGTGTTTCCACAATACTCAACAGTGAACTTTTTGACAATGACTTCTTGAGTCCAGCTATTCAACCAATTCTGCATCCATCTGATTTCATTACTGCTAATCCACACTTCTCCATCTCCTGGACAATAATAGTATGAGGCACTTTACAAAACCTTTGCTAAAACCTAGGTAAACGATATATACAGCATTTCCCTCGTCTACCAGTTTAAAAATCCTAACAAAGAGAGAAATGAGTTTAGTTTCTTATGACTTGCTTTTGATTCTTTGTGATTGCCACTTCCTTTTCTAGGTGAGTGCAACAGTGGACAGAGAGCTGGGCTTAAAGTCAGGAAGACCTGAGGTCAAATCTGGCCTCAGACACTAGCTGTGTGACCCTAGGTAAGTCATTTAACCCTCTTTACCTCAGTTTCCTCCTCTGTAAAATGAAGCGGAGGAGGAAATGGCAAACCACTCCAGTATCTTTGCCAAGAAAACCCCAAATGGGGTCATGAAGAGTCAGGCATGACTGAAATGAATGAACAACAATAAAATTCTAGGTATTAGTCAATAATCTTTTAACTGATCTTTTCTAGAATTATCCCAGGAATCAAAATCAAGCTCACTAGCTTTGTAGACTTTGTTTGCTTCTCTTTTCTGAGAGTTTTCAGCTCTATTCTCTTCACTTTTTGAAAATCAGGACAATATTTGCCCTTCTCTATTCTTGCAGTACTTCTGTTGTCTATGATCATTTGAATGTCACTGAGGATGATTCAGAAATCCTATCTGGCAGTTCTTTCAGGACCCAAGGATCTAGTTTATCTGGGGCAAGTCACTTGACTTCATCAAAGACAGCTAGGTATTAGCTTACTATCTCCCTACTTCTCTTGGTCACTACTCCTTATTGTTATTCTATTTATTCTGTTGTTTCTAATATAAACAGAAAAAACATAATTAAGAAGCTCCCCTTCTCCCTGCTGTCAGTTATGCCAGTCCCATCTACCCCAAGCAAAGGGCTGATCATTCTTTGATTCTTCTTTTGCCCTAATAGAACTTTTTTAATCCTTTTATTGTCCTTAGCCTCCCATACCAGTCTCAGCTCGCTCTGAGCTTTTGTGTTGGTAAGCAAAATGGGCTCCTTAGCACTTAGTTCAACAAGTGTCCTTGAATAGTTTGGCTTTCGTTCCCTTTGAGTAATTCATTGAGCCTTACTAGGGCTAAGCCCCAGGCCCAAACCCCTATTAGGTGTAAAACCTTAGTGGGTGTGGATTGGCTACTAAGGTGGGGCCCAAGATGGGGCTAACTCCAGGGAGGGCCTAGTTTACATGTCTGGGAGAGCAGAGGCTTTTAGACCACGTGGGTTTAAGTCCGCTTCTTTGTGACGATTCTAGGTCACGTGGGTGAGTCGCATGTGTGACTCACCCCTGACACTGAAAAAGATACAAAACCAGGGGTTGGCTGTCTGTTCTTTGGAGCTCTTTGCCACAGCAGCGGTGGCGTGTGACCTTGTTCTGAGCTCCCGGGCTGAACCTAGATGTTGGTAACTATGAATTGTATTGGGTCTGTCTGTTGATGTTTGTATTTTGTTCTGAAGTTCAGGGTGCTGGATTTTTCCCCTGAACTAAGTGAATGCTGTCTGTATGCTGGACTAAAGTAAACTTGTCAACCCCTTCACCTTGCTTTCCTTAGTTAAGCAGATCAAAAGAACCTGTGCTGTTGGCAGCTTTCCGGGTGCTGGCTGTGGGTGGATCTTACACCCCCACAGAAGCTGCTAGTGGGATTGTTGAAACAGCTTTATCCTTTCTGACATTCTTTTACAGGACAATGCCATCCTCAACCATCTTCTATTCTCTTCTGTCGTTTCTGTCTTTTGTATATTTCCTTTCAAAATATAACTTGTTGGTGAGTTTCCTGTGCATCCACATTATTCTCTTCAGACAATTACCATAAATGAGAGATGTAATACAAGCAATGGGAGCAGAATGTGATGATGCACTCCATCCTGGAGGAAGGGGAAGTGAGAGAACAGAACCATGGAAGGAGTGGGAAGAAAGAAAAATACTAAAGAATCAGTTCAGATAACAGGATAACAATTAGAAAGGCCATATAGATCTTATATCCTCCTGGTGGGATGTCCTACACAAATAAATTTAAGGTTTATCCAAAGTAATGGCAAGAAGGCTAGAGCATCGACGACTGGGAGAAGGAGAATCAAGAGAAGAGGCCCAGGGAAGGAGATGGCACCACAGCTGAACTTTGAAAGAGACTAGTGATTCGAAATGGCCGAGCTGAGGAGGGCATGCACACCAACTCCAGAACATGCAGCAGATACGTGGACTCCCCCAAAGTCACAAAGCAAAATTAATGCACTCCAGACTAAAACTTTCTTCTTTTTTCTCTTCATTTATCTCCAGCTGTCTCAGGAACAACTTCCCTTAAGTCTTAAGCAGAAAAGCAAGACACGTGTAAGCTTTAAAAACCACACAGCATGTGCCTGGAATAACAATAAATCCTCAGTGGACACTTTCACTGCTTGGCTAGGAGAGGCTGTTGTTAACTTAAACAAATTAAGCACCCTGAAACTGAGAGAGAGAGAGACTGAGACAGAGACAGAGAAAGTAAGAACGAAAGGAAGAAAGGAGAGAGACAGAGACATGGAGAAAGGAGAGAGACCACAAAAGCATGAGAGATTCAGAACCAGATGAAGGGGGAAAACTTATTTGATTTTTTCAAAAAAATTCATTTTCAGCTTGGATAAGATCCATCTAAAGATTTTTCCCCTACAAATTAATAGTATAAAAGTCCCAGGCTGTGATAACTCTAATTCAGAGCTATTTTGTGTTTGCTAAATGGAATGTGACAGGGATCTGAAACACTGACATACTATGGAAAATAATTAGTTGAGAACTAACTTGATAATTTTACCACTGAGAAGAATGAACGGAAATCAACCTTCACTTTAATTATGTGTAAAGAAGAAGTATAATTACCTGCACAAGATAGTAATCAGGGAAATGAAAATACATTCCTCTGTTATCTGGGAGATAGCAAACTAGCTTGTTTAATCCATTCACCTCTTGTATAGTAAAGATAGCAAATTAGTTACTATAATTCCACCAAAATCCATCCCAGAGTTAAGCTGAATAGGGGAAAAAAGAAAATTTAATGAACTTTTTTTCTCATGTAATAATGTATTCATTTCATGCCTCTAGGAAGTTCTGCCCAAGAAATGGAGCTAAGTACATTGGGGCAAGTCTCAAATTACCTGAGATCCCAGTCTAGACACAACAGTTGGGGTCATTAGGAAAACAGCAAGTTTTCTTACCCTCCCTTTATTACTGGTTTGGTCACCCACACTGGGTAGCATGGTGGTATAGAGTGTGGGACTTGGCATTCCAACCCTGCCCTTGATATGTCTTGGCTGGATAACAATCACTAGCATCCCTCTGAGTCTCTGGCAGCCCGTGAATACTGAGCTCATTGTCCAGCTCCCATGGCTATACCCCTGTACAAATGGGGCCCCATGTCTGCAGGGTTTCCCTCCTCACCTCTGTCTCACAGAACCCAAAGATTCCTTTGGCATACAGCTCACTCAAGTATCACATGCAACAGACTTTTCCTGATCTCCATGTTATTAGTTCTTTCTCCCTCCGCCTCCCCCTCTTCCTGTCCCTCCCACTTTCTTCCCTTTAACCCTCCCTCCTTTCTCCTCTCCCCCTCCCCCTTCTCTCATAAATATTTTTGATGACTTAGCTCATACTTTATAATTACTTACCTGTATAATGTTATATTGCATTATAGGATGTAAGATCTTTGAGGGGAGGGACTATTTTTCTTTGTCTTCTCAGACAAATCTAGCCTAGTGTAGGTACTTACTACTAGCCCTACCACAAATCTAGCCTAGTGCCTTGCCCAGGGTAGGCGCTTAATGCATGTTGTGAATTGAACTGTCTTGACTATATTAGTTACATTGATGCTCTATGATGAAAGAGTGGGACATTTCTGTATTTTACATGGGTCATGCCTTCCTACTTAGCAGCAGGACCATTCTGATACTAACTTCTAGTCGAACTCATAAACTTTGTTTTGGCTTACTACAGGAAAAAGATTCTCAATGAAATTCAGTGATCTCACTTCCTGGGAATGTATAGCCTGAAGAGATCAAAGACAGAAATGTCCCATGTCTCCCAAAATATGGAATGCAGCACTCTTAGAAGCAAAAAAAAACGAAAACAAAGTTGATGTCCACTGATTAGTGAATAGCAAATGAAATTATGGCATATGGATGTGATGGATTGCTCTTGTGCCATAAAAGCAAGAAATATGAATTAAGAGAAATATGGGAAGACATGCATGATGAATTAATTCAGAGCAATGAAAGCAGGATCTGAACAATCTACACAGCAAACATATTAATGTGAAGAAAATTATTGAAAGACATCAGAACTCTGATCAATGTGATAACAATCTTGAGTCCAGAGGACAGCAGGGGAAACCTACTTCCCTCCACTTAGTAGACAGGTGGTGGACCACAGATGCAGAATGAGGCAAGCGCTGTCAGACATGGCAAGCATGTTGGTTTGTTTTGGTTTGCTTCTTTATTACAAATGTGAGTTCTATTTAGGGGAAGGTGTGAGGGTTAGCAATCCGGAAACAACAACTATATTTTAAAAGAATAATAATAAAATATTTTTAGAAAATAAAACTGTCTGCAAATGACAATGCCAGTAACCTTCTGAGCTACTGATTGCTCCATCTGCACAACTCCTGATGTACTTAGCCCTGCACCAGTGTGAAGTGCCATGGGAAAATGGGCAGTTAGCTACCATCGGTGATTTGTTTCCTGCCAATCTGTTCTTCAGCCTGGCCCGGGCACCAGCAGGGCAGCCCCCTTGGATCCAGAGAGTTGCTGAGGGAAGGACTTTCCATATTGATAGAGCGACTTGAGGTGGCAAGGCCTTTCTTTCTTGAGTCTCTCATTCATGTCCCTATCTGTGCCCATCAGTGGCTAGATTATGAGATCTGACAAGACCACAGTCTGAGGAGAACCAGCTCTAGACAATGGGCTGTCTGGTATTATCTCATTCTCCACAGTATCTCATGATCAGTCTTGGATGACAGACTCTACAAAATAAAGCTGTATTTTATAATGAAAATACCTGAGGCCTAAAGTCACTGAGAGAAATGAACTGACATATAAGACCCAATCAGATTTTCCTGGCAATTAGGTGAACTGACAACAGACTTAATCCATGATCTAATTAGAATTAGAAAGATTGTGCGGGCTGAGGAAGGTGGGTAGAGGGGGCAGCCAATGCTCCAACCCGTCTGAGGCACAAAGAGAAAGCCCTCTCTGACCTAATGTCTTAGAGTATTCAGAGAAAAACCTGCAAAAGGAAAAAATGCAAGGTAAATCCAGGAGTGACTTGTGCAAGAGGAATAAGGAAGGAGGGGCAGGAAGGGCCTGGAGACCCAACCCACATCAGTGGGGATAACATTTTATGGAGTTTGGAAGGAGCTGATGGAAGGGTAGGGGGAGGGAGGGAATGGCTCTCAGGAGTAGGGCAAGTAATCCTGGCCTAGCAGTAGCAAATATGATGTGACCAATCCCATATAAAGTGAATGGAAACCCAATAGACTACTAAAAATAACTAAGGCCACTCATTCCTCTGGATGCTAACTGACACTTCTGTAGCATTTTCAAATTTGCAAAGTGCTTTTTATACATCATGTCATTGAAGTGTCCCAACAACCATGGAAGAAAAGTATTTTTGTCCATACCTGTGATTTCTTTAGTGTATGGGACTCCCACTGAGGAAAGTTCCTCTACCAAAACAAATTAGCAACTCATTTTCAATTTATAGTCTTCAAGAGTTGCCTGAGATGGTACCAGTATTATTATCCCAAGAAACCGAGGGACTTAAGTGACGTGCCACAAATGAGATTCAAATTCATGTCTTCCTGATACCAGTTCCAATATTTTCTGTACTACGGTACCTTGTCTTTCTGATGGGCAAAACTATAACTAGGGTGGGGCAACTGGAACAAATAGGAGTTTGCAAAAACAAAAAAGGTCCCGAAGTATTCTGATGATCATATCACTCATGAGTTTATAGAATCACTGACTGAGAGCTGAAAGGAGCCTTAGAGATAATCTAGTCCAGCCTGTTCATTTTATAGAGGAGGAAACTGAGATCCAGAGAGCTGAAATGTTGTTCAAGGTCATTCAGATAATAAGCTTCAGAGTCAGGCTTAGAATCCATGTTCCCCAGAAGTTTGCAGATTTAGGAGAGGAAAACAACCTATTATTTTGTCCCCAACATTCTCTTTTTTCCTACCTTCCCATTTCTCTTGAGGGCATCACCATGTTTCTAGTCACCAAAGTTCCCAACCTAGGAGGCAGCTTCCATTCTCCCTTCTCCCTCACACTCCATATCCAATATGTTGCCAAATCTTATCTATTTTACCCCACAACATATCCTCTTCTCTTCACTTGCGTGGCTACCACCTTCATTCAGGCCCTTATTATTTCTCACCCCTAACTATTAGAAGACACTCTTAATCGGTCTTCTAGCTTCAGGGATGCGGTAGAGCTCGCTCCAGCAGAGGACAATTGTTGAATTTTCAGTGTGAGCATTTGTACCTCAGAAATGGGCAAATGCTATAAATCAAGGCTTGATTTATTGCCTTGTTGATTGTCTAGACTTAAGAAAGTGATGGAGGAAATGTTAATGAGGTAAATTAAACAGAAAAGTGGATCATGGCTGCATTTTTTCTTCAGAATCAGTTGTTAAACATTTACCAGCACATTTCTACCTGGCCCCAATTGAGATGCGTAAAGCATATGTAACTCTGTCCTCTCACTGCGCAAGATAGATTTTACTCCCTCACAGACAGGAGGCAGGGCCTGGACCTTCATATGCTTTGGGGATTTCAAGTTTTCACTCCTCCCCAGCCAAGGAATTAGATGGTGATGTAAACAGCAGATTTGGACTTGGAATGAGCCAGGGAAAAGAAGAAAAACAGAGGTGGAAGGAAAAGAAGGGAGCAGGAAAACTGCTGCCTTCCATTCTCTGGGACAGTGCTGAGCTTAAACAGGTTGGGAGCCACGACAGAGGCATCTGTGATCAGATTGTGAGCCACTGGACTTCCTTTGGGGGAGGCAAGCTTCACTGGCCACTCTAGGGAGACAAGAGAGCAGCAGAGTGGAAAAAAGGCCCAACAAGTAGTAGACTTTCTTCCCTTCTTTCCAGATTGAGATTTACTTGTGTAGATTATACACTATTATAATGTTGGTGGTGACATTTTCCTGTAAGCCTGATTCATTTAGATTAAAAGAGTTCATTATCCATTGTCTTATAGAGTATAATCTTAGGTGAGATCATGGATGCATGGATGGGCAGCTTTGTTTTCACTAGGACCTTCCAATTCAGGCTTGGGAGGTGAAAAGACCTCCCTGGAGGCTACTGAGCCGTAGTTTATCTTTATGAATGACACTATAACTCTGCCAAGAAGAATTCTAAAGCTTGAGCTCCAGGTTCACTTAAATTTTCCTAGGAAGAATAAGGTTAGAGCCATTGTAAGCAACAGTCCCACAGGCAAAAGCTCACCTGCCAAGAAGAAGGTCTAGGAGGCACGAGAAAGTAGCAGGAGTAACAGTAACCATCACAATAATAACACCAATGATATACAGTATCTACTATGTGACAGGCCCTGGGCTGAAGCGCTTCGCAAGTACGAGCTCGTTTATTCCTTACAATAACCCGGGAAGGTAGGTGCTGTTATGAGCCTCACTTTACAGATGAGGAAACTGAGGCAAACAGAGAATAAATGACTTACCCAGGGTTACAGAGCAAGCATCTGAGGCCAAAGTGGAATTTAGGTCTTCCTGACTCCAGGCCCAGGGCTCTCTCCACTGCAGTGCCTCCTAGCTGCCCTGAGCAGGAAAAAGAAACACCTCGTTTTACACACAGATCTGACCCCAAGGGTACCCTGATCAACAAACTTCGGTAACTCTCTATTATTCCAAAGAGAACTCAATCACTAAGCATTTATTAAATTCTTAATGCTTGCCAAGCACATGCTAAGGGCTAGGGATACAAAGAAAGACACAAACCAGTCTTTGCCCTAGGAGTTCACAATCTAATGAGATAACATGTATATGCACAAAGTACGCGGGGAAGGGCTTGGGGGCTGAGGCAAGGCCTCCTGCAGAAGGTGGCAATCAAGCTGAATCTTGAAACAAGTCAGAGATTCTAAGCAGAGGTGAGCAGGGACCTGGAGGGCTGGGCTGCACAGTGCCAGGAGAGGAGGAATCTATAAGGAAAATGTAAAAGCAAAAAGGGCCCAGGGAAGAAAGAGCAAAGGACTTTAGATTTGATCCAAAAAGCTAAGAAATATAGGAAGCTAGCTTGAGGTAAGGATAAAACATCGTGTATGTGCTTTGTTGTTGTTGTTTTGGGGGAGATGGGTGTGTTTTCAGTCAGCAGTGAAGGAATCAGGAGATAGACAGAAAATGAAGATGGGAAGGGAGGGCCAATCTAGGGAAGAAGATGAGATCAAGGGAACATGGAGAGGGGGTAGTCTTAGCATGCAGACAGGTCACCTCATCCTGCGAGAGGGGAGTAAGGAATGATTCTGGCTTGAGTGGGGGAGATGAGACGAGAAGAGAAAGCTAGCAGCCAATGATACCTATTTTTTGAAGTCTGAAGTAAGGTCCTCAGTTGAGAGGGTGAGGGAAATGGTGCCACAGGAGCCTTGAGGGAAGAAGAAAAGGTGTGGGGGAGATGCTGTAGGAAGTATGATAGAGATTGAATTAAAGACCAGAATGAGTGCCTTGCTGGAGTGAGGACCAAGTTGCAATTAGGTAGCTTCAATGTGAAATGAGCCCAATTAGCCCAGTTTTGGGACTTCTTTCAGCTCCACACTTTAGCAGGAGAAGAGAAGTAATCAAGGTTGAGCCTTGGTAAGATCTGAAAATAGACTCCTGAGCTTGGCATTGAAATCCCAGGACTGTCCAGGTCCAGTTTATTTTTGCAGGCAGTCTCTTATTCCAGACAAACTAGCTTACTTGCCTCTTCCTGAATTTGACCTTCTATCTCCCACTTCCACACCTTTGCCCAGACTATCCCCAGATTATCCAAGCCTAGAATGCTCTCCTTCCTCCCACTTTGCCTCTTGAAGCCTTACCTCCCCTCAAGGTTCAGCTCAAGTACCACCCTCCCAACAAGGCCCTTCATGTTCCCTCTAGTTCCTAAGACTCTCTCTACCCTGCCTCCCTCCCCCCCCCCACCCTCAACTGACTTTGGATTTTCTTTACTGATATTTTGCATTTTCTTATCAGTGGACATGTTGCATGTTGTCTTCACCCTATCAGATATGAGGTACTTGAAGGCAAGAATTTTTCTTTTCGTCTTTGGATTCCTCAGCATGTAGCTCAGGGCCCAACACATCTTAAGCACTCAATAAAGGCTTGCTGAATAAATGAGCACTTCCGATTGTCAGGAGCACTAAGCATCCAAGGAATAGTCAAGGATGCATGGAATTGTGGGGAGACAAGCACACTAGTGCATTGTTAGTGGAGCTGTGAATTAGTCCAACCACTCTGGAAAGCAATTTGGAATGGAAGAAAGTGGTTAATATGTCCATCTCCTTTGGCCTAGAGGCTTCTGCGTCAAGGAGGTTACTGAAGAAAAGAAAGGCTCCACATACACAAAATATTTAGGACACCACTCTGGGTGCTTTTTGTAGCAAGAGAGAACTCAAAGCAAAGCATAAGTCCCATTGATTAGGGAATGGCTAAGTGAATTGTGGTACCCAAACATAATGGTGTATTCATCATGGTGGGAGCATAGGCACTGATGATGGGGGTGTGACATTTTCCTACAAGTGGCAATCACACTGTCTTGAGTCTGTCATTCACTCCTTGTGGCAGGCATACAAGCTTGTTGACTAGATTAGTTTTGATTGTGAACCCTACCCCAGCTGCACAGTGCTCCCCTTCACTGGGGCCACTCCAGAAAAACATGTATACATCTCCAAATTCAGTAAGCTGACCTTCCTTTGGCAACCTTGTTTCACTCAGGACTGCTATTTGGATGCAAAACCTGCTGAGTTCTCTCACAAGAGCTGTTCGTCTTTTAGGTCCACTGAATTTTGTGTTGTCTATAAGTGTGTGCACATTCCATGTACCAAAGGTGAGTGGAATCATTGTTACAGAAGTTTTTGTACATTTCTCTGTGTGTTTGTGTGTGTGTATGTGTGTGTGTGTGTTTGTGTGTGTGTCTGTGTGTGTGTGTGTGTGTGTGTGTGTGTGTGTGTTTCAGCTGCAGGGTGGGATCCCTGCCTGACACAGTAATCAGGCCTGGGTTGGATAAGCAGACAATTTGCAGGGCACCTTTTCCAGCCCCTTCCTCACATGAGGAAGTGAAATCCTTAAAGGGGCAAGCACTCACATGATGGTCAGAAAAAGCCCTCAAGGTCTCTCTTAAGAACTCTGGAACTGACTGTGACATGGCAGACACTAGGATAGGACCACCCAGCATGGTGTGCCCTCATCAGAGAAGATGCTGTGCTGTGCTCTATGAGCAAAGTAGAATTGAAATAGCTCAAAAGAAATGTAAGATGGGCAAATTTCGAGAATCCACCCCAAATGTTCACACGGACTATTTGTGCCCGACCTGTGGTAGAGCATTCCAAGCTTGTGCTGGTCTGACAAGCCACAGTCGGACACACTGTAACTTGACTCTAACATAGTGATGTCATTCTGAGAACAAAGAACAAGCACCAATATTAATGTGCTGTGAGAAACGATGATTATGTTGAATACAGACAAACATGGAAAGACGTATTGAACTGATGCAGAGTGAACTACGTAGAGCCAAGAAAACAATATACTCAATGACTCCAACAATGTAAATGTACAGAACAACTACCATAAAACAACTGAGTGAGTGTTGTAGAATTAGCAGTTACAAGCCTAGGCCCAAAGCTGAGACATGACAAGACACATACTCTCCCATCCTACACCCTCCTTTGAAGAAGTGAACAATCCTCAGGTCTGGAGCATATTGCCAAATTTGTTTAGATGTATTGATCGATTTTGACGAATTTTGTGCTCTTTTTCTTTTGAAAGAAAATTTTTTGTTATATGGGATGTCTCTCAGTGAGGAGAGGAAGAAGGACATGGGTTAAATTAAGGTGGTACAAATATAAAAATTTTTGCTGTTCAATTGTGTCCAACTCCTCATGACCTTATTTGGGGTTTTCTAGAGTGGTTTGCCATTTCCTTCTGCAGTTCACTTGACAGATGAGGATCTAAGGCCACCAGGGTTAAAGTGACTCATCCAGGGTCACTAGCTAATAAGTATCTCAGGCCATGATTCCAAGCCCAGTGTTCTATCTACCGCACCACCCAGCTGCCCCAAATAAAAAATGGCAAAGTCTATTTAATCAAAAATAACATTATCAGTATTTCAGCGTGGCTATAAAAACGTCTTCTGAAGCGAACACGAGAGTCCCACATTTGAAGTACTGGCTCAGCCTCTGGGTGCTACAGGGTTTTTTTTGAGATGCTTGAATATGAGTACTTGAATCCTGGTTAAATGTAAAATATACTTCAATAGAACTGTGATCTCCTTGATGTAGGTTCTCCCTCCAGTAATATAGATAATAACTTTCATGCCTTCCCACCTTGTGTGACTTTTTGTGCCTTCCCATCTTATGCAAATCTGGTCCATGTCCTTACATAAATCCTCCACAAAGGTTCTACCCAATACACAAGAAGGCTTCCTGTGGGTCTTTTATGATTCAGTGGGTACCAATGTAGCCCCTGAGGTGGCTAGCTGTTATCTCTTGCTTTTCCCTCTGTTGTTACTGTGCTCATGTAATTATAACTTAGATCAATGCATTAACCAATCTTAAATCAATTAAGAAGTGGATAGTGTTTGCTAGCATATATGATATGTGGGTATGATATGATCATGATAGCATACGCCTCATTTTGCACCTGTAGTCGTTATCATCAGCCCTGAGGATTCAAGACCCACAATAACATCACCAAAGAAAAATTATAACAATGAGATAACATACCAAAACTTGTGAGATGTAGCCAAAAAAAATCACAGAATCTAGTCACAGAACTAAGCAAAAAAAAACCCAAAAAACAAGAAACCTAGAAAAGCAATGAACCCAAATCCACAAAATAAACAGAAAAATTCAAATTCTCAAAATCAAGAACAGAAAATCATTGAATTAAGAAATAAAGTAGGAGTTATTTTAGACTAATAAAAAGGAAATCCAACAGCTAATTTGCTATTTCTAAAAATCAGAGGAAAAGCAAATTACCAAAACAAAAAGGAGAAATTACAACATATGAAATGTAAATAGAAGAAATTAAAAAAATATTTTGCCCAATGATATGTCGACAAAACTGTTAACTTAAAAGAAATAAATACTAACAAAAATATAAAATACCCAGATTAATGAAATAATAAAGAGAATTTAAACAACCCAAACTTAGAAAAAGAAATCGAGCAAGTCATAAATGAACTCCTAAAGGGAAAAAAAGATGGATTTACAAAAGTGAATCTGATCAAACAAAGAACATTTAACTCCAATCTACATAAATTGTTTTCAAGAATAGAGAAGGATGGTATCCTATTAAACTCCTCCTATGTTCCTGATACCTAATATGTTCCTGATACCTAAATTGAGACCATTCTTTGTGAGTTCCCTTTTCTTCACCTTCAAACCCTTTGACATCATACCCCAATCTCTCCTCTTTTGTGCAATCCCTGATAATGAGGTGGCCTTTCTGCTTGCCAAGGTCAATCCCTCCAGCGCTTAGCACAGTGCCTGAGAGTACATGATTAATAAATACTAGCTGACTGTCTTACTCTACATGTGCCCTTGATCCCATTCCTTTCCCTCTTCTCCAGCAGACTGACCCTTCCCTTTCATTAAGTACAGATCTGATCACTGTCACTTTCTTACTCAGTAAATTTCTAGGGCTCCCTATTGGTTCTAAGATAAAACAGAAGCTTCTCCCTTAGGCTTTTAAAAGCCTTCACAATTTATCCTCCACCTATCTTTTCAGGTTCACTTTATATTAGTTCCTTTCTTGCACTGAACAGTATGGACAAACTGGCCTTTTCCCTGTGACTTACCCACAGTGACATATCTCCCAACATCACGCCTTTGCCTTGGCCATCACCCATATGTGAAATACACTTCCTCGACTCTGCCTCAGGGAATCCCTCTCTTACTTCAAGACAGCTCAGGGACCAGCTTCTACATGAACCATTTCCTCATTCCTTCCTCCCTAACTATCTTGCATCGATTTTGAATTCATTCCAAATATATTTATTCCATACACATGTGCACAGATATGTCTCACACAATAGAATGAGAATTCCTTGATGGTAGGAATGGGTTCATTTTTTGTCCTTTTGACCACAGCACCCAAGGAAATATCCAGTATGGAAACATTCAACAAATATCTAGAGATCGATTTGTTAGTTGGCTGATCCTCCTATGCAAGAATCTCAAATATCTGTAAACTAAAGGTGTCATGCTCCAGGCTGGTATGTCTCTCTGCTTAGCAAAGAGATGAAATGTTTGCTGGTAAAGATTCCTAGGCTCTTCTGTTCTTTCTGTATGGCAATTGATTGCTAAACCCCCTTTGGAGATGGCCACAATCTGTATCAATATATCTTCTTTTATCCACTTCCCATCTTGGGACACTGCTAGCTTGTTTAAACAATTCAAATTTATGTTGCTTCATTTACATGCCCTACGATCCCACTTTTATCCTTTCTTCTAATTTGGTATTGATTTTGATCTTTGCCTAAGGAGCTTATAGTCTGACTGTAAACAGCTGATTCAGAACAAAGGCTACCTATTTCCTTACTCTTAGAATATAATCAATTCCATTTTTCTTAATTTTAATCGGTGTTCCACATATCCAGGATCCTCCAGATTTTTTCTTGAGGAAAACACTCATGATATTTAGGTGTGAGGCTCCCTCTTGTTTTGTGGTCCTTGGCCACAGCTGTGCTGGAGCTAGCTCTAACCAGCTGATTGTTAAATTTTCAATGTTGACATTTAAACTGTGAGCATTTACACCTCAGAAATCAGCAGTTCCTAAAAAGCAAGGCGTGATTTATTGTTTTGTTGATTTTCTAACTTTAAGAAGCTGTTAATAATTCAGATTAAACTTAGAAGTGTGCTTGCATACTCCTCCAACCCTCTCCTTGAACATTCACCAGTACACCCTTGAATTGCTCTTTAAACATTGCTTGAACAGGAGTACAGGAGAAGGCTCGGGGGACGATGTCATCATTAGACTAGAGGCCTAGTGACTGTAGACTGATAAGGATAATAATAACAACAATACTAATAATGATAATGATAGCAGTAATAGCTGGCCTTTACGTAGAACCTTTAAAGGTCTGCGAAGTGTTTTACATCCATTATCTCATCTGAAATTCCCAAAACCCCTGTCCTGAGCCACATACTCCAGCACATTTTTCACTTCACTACTGTTCCCTATTCCTACCTTTGCACCCAAGTCACTGAGTATCAAGCAGTATTTTGACATAATTTGATGGGTCTTATCAAGTTCTTTGCAGAATTTCTCCACACCCTCATTCTCTGTAGTAGACGTCAATGCACAAGTTTCAGTTACAATCATAGCTATGTTATAGTTATATAGTTGTTTTTTATTTTTTTATTTTATTTTATTTATTTTTATTATCATATTCATGCTCACCATATTCGTGTTTTTTATTATATTCATCGTAAGTACTACAGTATAAGGTGACCAGTGTACCTCATGAAATTATATTTCTTGTTGCATTTGGGGGTGGGATAAAACCAACTTCGTGAATTCCTTTCTTTGCACCTTGAAGCAGAAACTCTGAGCCATTCTGCTTCCATATAGCTACAACATTGTCACAATTCTGTCCCTCCAGTTGGATGTTAGTTTGTCTGCCATTGGAAAGTGTTCCCATTTAGAACACTAGCACTTAAGTTAATGTTTAAAGATCCAAAATCTGCACAGCCTTAAAGCTCTCTCTCTCTCTCTCTCTCTCTCCTCTCTCTCTCCTCTCTCCTCTCTCTCTCTCTCTGTGTGTGTGTGTGTGTGTGTGTGTGTGTGTGTGTGTATGGGGTGGGGGAGGGGTCCTGCCTCTCAGCCACTATTAAGACAGAAGCAGTGGGGGGGAGTGGGAGGGAAGTTTTAGCAGTAAGGCCCATTTTGTCATTTTTTTTTCACAGGTTGTCATGGTCACCGGACTCATCAGTAAGTAGAGAGCCTTTCTGGTGATGAGTCTTTTTGTATTTAGTCTGTCACCAGGCTCATACATGAAGTTTTTCTAGCACGGTAGAACGTGTCAGAATTTATATTCCATTGGTCTATCTAGCCTTTGAGGATGCAGGGCAAATTACAAAATTTATATCTATATCAATATAGATCCTAATGAGATCCCAGGAGGAACAGGTTGTGGAAAGCCTGTAGGGACCTTTCCCTACCCCTCCAAAACCATCAGTTGAATTCCAGTGGGCGCTAGAAGGCACAGGAGCAACAGGCCCTAGGGAAACCTTTGCCCTGTTTTCTAGAATACTCCTTGCCCAGTTTGCACCAAGCACTAGAAGCCCTTGTCTGACTAGATGCTGATTTCCCTCACTCCCCGCCTCCCAGAGATAACCCCAAGCCCTGCTCTTCTGTGATTCTCCTCATCATTAGCCCCTTTCCATCCGTCATTTGTGAGGGATCTGCTACTTGGATGAGTAGATGGTCACCAACTATAATTCTCCTGGTTCAATGGTACACCAGTGAGCCTTCCAACTGGCCCTATCCCTGGTCTCTAATGTCCATTGGGCTTTACAGTCTTCGCTATAGCTCTGCTTTCTGGCCACATCATTATCTGGCCTGCCATTGCACCCTAAGGATGACTTCAGTTGTCTGTCATCTATTCCAAAAATGTACCCTAAGGGCCACTGGGTCATTCCACCTTCCCCAGGGTGGAGGCCCCTTGTATGTGCCCTCTGTGCAAATGAGGAAGTGAATGCCTAGAGAGCAGGGAACATCTCATTGTAGTACTTGTAGTTCCGGTACTTAGTCCATATTTGGAACGCAGTAGGAACCTAATGCTTTCCTATTCCAGCTTTTTAAAACTGTCCATTTTTATTATGAATTCAATAATCATCGATAGACATAAACATTACAATAGACAAAGCAAGAAAGAACTGTAACAAGCTAACATACAAGCCATAGTCACTGAGTTCTGAAGAGCTCAGCCTATTTGGGGATCATTGCAGGTTCATACACAAATGGTTTTGACAATGGAATGATCCTATTTGCTTCTAACTATTCCAATGATGTCGAAATACTGAAAATACAAAGATCTGGGAGGACATCACCAGACCGCAGGTTCCAAGGCATATGTCAACATTCTCCCATGTGTCCATTTTTTTAGAAAATAATTTTCCACTATGTACATCATTTCCTTCTTAATTCTGAGTTTGGTACCCCAAAGCATAATATTGATCACTACCTTGCATTAAACTGATCCTGCACGAGCAGAATTGGAAGAATGGCTCAAGTGACTCTTTGGAAATATACTAAGCAGATGGAAACAAATGGAAAATTCCATATGTAAAGCGGGAAGACAACGAAGTTCTCAATGTGACTGCACATTCTGCCCTAGACGTCACAGTTTCAGATAAGCACTGACAGTTTTCACTTGGGGTAGTATCAATGACTTCAAATTAGAAAAAAAGAACAGAAAAGAAAGGACTATATTTGTTTAAACTAAGATAATCAGAAAAACCATTATTCATCTGGAGAAAATATGCAAAGTTGTAATATTAAGCTTACTTTTAAAGGTCCAAGATTTTTTTGGGGGGGAAGGGAATTGTATTTTTCTTTTCCAGCTTTAAAATGGTGGAATGGGACAGAAAATAATAGGTATTTTAAGCATGATATTTTGTATACATGTAACTCTCTCTCTTGTTTTTGGTGAGGCAATGGGATTAAGTGACTTGCCTAAGGTCCCACAGCTAGTGTCAAGTGTCTGAGGACAAATTTGAACTCAGGTCCTCCTGATTCCAAGGGCAGTACTCTATCTACTACATCAGCTAGCTGCCCCTACATGTAATATTCTTAAGGGTCTATTAGCAAAAAAAACCCAGCAACATGGTGTAGAGGAAAGAATACTGGATTTAGAGGCAAAGATTCTGGGTTTGCATCACGACTCTGACACTTTCTACTTGTGTGACCTTGGTAAAGTCACTTTGTCTGTTCCTCAGTTTCCTCATCTGAAAAACAATAGGGATGGCCTAGATCTCTCAGGGTACTTGTACTTCTTTGATGGTATATTTGTAAATTGTACTCATGATACATGTCTTTAAAAAGGACTTGTGGGAGAATCAGAAAATGTAAGAATATCTATAGAAGGAAAAAGGCCAACAGGAATGAAACTTCATCAGAAAACTTCACAGTCTACATCTGAAATTACTTTTTACATTTGTCACTTGCAGGCTACTAAGTAGTGAGAGAGAGCACCGATGTCCCTTTTAATTCTTCTCCCATAAGGAACATCAATGGCAGTGATAATGCTGGTATTAACGCCCATTTCACCCATCATGCAGATGGCAATGCAAGGGTGTTAAGATGATTAGACAAGGTTATGAACCTTAATTTAGTAATAACTAGTGAGAAACATGATAATGACAGAGGAGATATTACAAAAGGAGGAGGAGGCTCCAAGACATTGCAATATGAGAAAAAAGGTTAAATCTAAGGAAGCAACTAACCTTCTTTATTTAGATATTTGTTTTCTGTTCTCATCAAGAGATAAGCCAGTTAAAAAGATGTCAAGGAAGCAGGTTCAGCAGTATCAGACCTTAAAAATATATTATAAGGTGAGAGCAGTGCTGAAGTATAAAATAGATAATTTTGATTATTTTAAATTAAAAATTTCTTGTATAAATAAAATCTCTGTAGTCAAGAATAGAAGGAATGCAGAAAATTGGGGGGGGGGGAACTCTCATAGACAAACTCTCAGATAGGAAGTTATTGGGTTGGAACATTGCTGTGATGTAGGAAATGATGAGCTGGTTGATTTAGAAAAACATGGAAAGACTTGGACCTATGAAGGAAGATGCTGTCCATCTCCAGAGAAAGAAGACAAATAGAAATATGTAGAGTATGGTCTTACATATGTGTGTATAAGTGTGTGTGTATATATATGTGTGTGCGTATGTGTGTATATGTTTATAGATATCTATGTATAGGTGTATGTATCCGAACTTAATTGTAGCCTTCTTTGGGGGGGGGGTCAGGGAGATAAAGTAAAAAGTGCACAGCAGAGAAGAAAAGAAAAAGCTGGGCATCTCTGAAAACAACATGCAGTATTTATTATAAAGGTTTTCTTGAAATAGAAATGTATTGTTTTATATCAAATCCTCTCATATTTTCTGCTGTGTACACAGCAATGTTTTTTTTATCCTGTATTTAAATTTAAAATAGATTTTTAAAATCTACCCCAAAAAAGAGGCAAGCCAGGTGCATTAACATGAGTGCCCATGTAACTACAGTTTAAACCGTATTTGCTGGGTAGTTGCCATTTTATCACTACTAAATAATACACTCTATTTTATTATAATTAAATACCTAACGTCTTGGTGATAGTTTTGCTGTACACAGAGGTACGTTCTGTGTAATGCAAACAGAAAATCAGTCAAAGTCGTTAATGGCAGGGAGGGCCCTCAGAAGGCGTAGTATACCCTCTTTTTACAAATGGACCTCACAGAATTTCCGTAACCCTTCAAACAACATATAAAAATGAGTTCCTACTATTGTTGTGATGATTGATCACAGAGAAAGAAAAGCTTGTCAGAAACAATAGAGACTTTAAAGCACAACTGAAATCCATCAAGGGATTTGGTAAGGAAATTAAGAAGCATCTCTGTATAAAGTATTACAGACTTAAGATCCTGGGAAGTTGGCATAAAAATTTCCTCTTAAACTTCATCTTTGATTATGGTGTTCTATGAATTTGCAACCATATAGCATCACCAAGAGAAAGCTGGTACTAAAAAGGATGTGGGTTTTTTTTTTATTTTGTTTTGCTCAGAGGGGCAGCTTAGAGTCATTGACAATACTCTCTAATTCCCTAAATGCAGTCTAGCTTGCTGTCCTAGGCCTACTCAATTCTATCCCGAACTCACTGTCCATCTGTAGCGCCTGTTCAAAATGTATGGACCAACTCAAGAGGCTACTCGTCAAACTGCACATCACAGTCTTGTAATGGTTTTACCACCTCTGCTTGCCCCACCACACACACACACACACATGCACGCATGCGCGCGCACACACCCACACAACACACACTGTTTTCCCCCATCTCTGGCTAGGCTGATCTCTTTTAGGTGGCCATGGATCTCAGTGAGAAGGCTCTCCATGGTGCTGGGGCTGCTGGAGGACCTCACCACTCACAGGCAATTTCAGTCCTATTGTCCATGACAGCAGCAAACAATTTTGGTGATTGTGTATCTCCTGGTCATCTATCAACATTTGATATTAATAATCAGAATATATTAGGACAAAGTTATTTCTGTTGCTGCAACTATCAAATCTTGTATGATCTTGACATATGAAAGGGAAACACCTTGTTGGCTGAATTTTGAATTACTGGGTCAAATACTTAAAAAAACCCAACAGATACAGCACATCTTATATTCTCTATATTTTTCTGTCAATTGTGTGACTCTAAAGATACGACCTGCCTAGACAATCCTCTGGAAAAGCCTGCCTGTTCTTTTCCTTCAGTAGATGCTATGCCATTTGGTCCATACATGTTAAGTATTGATATTAATTTATTTTCTATGGTAACTTTTGAAAAAAGTTGTTTCCCTGCATATGCCTTTTAACAAAATATAGTTTTCTGGTTGCCTCTTCAGAGAACATGTTTGCTACTCCTGCTTTTTTGAGTTTAGCTGAAGCATAACTGATTTGGCTCCTTCCCCTTTTTTAGTTGCTTTCATTCCATTGGTAACCTTTGTTTGGCATTGGTTTAATCCGTGATGTTTTCTATTCCTTTGTTATGCTCTCTTATTTGAAAAAGCTCTTTAAGAAAAATCTAAGGACTATTCACTTTCAAGAAAAACATGGTGATATAGGAAACTGACCCAAATATTTGAGATCAAGAAGCACTTCCCAACATATAAGTGGTCAGAAAAGATAGACAGACAGACAGACAGATAAATAATCAGATATAATGTTTGTGCAAAGAATTGCCAACTATGGGCAACCATATTAAAAGAATGCTTCAAACCACCAAGAGAAATACAAACTAAAACAACTCTGAAGTTTCACCTCACACCCAGAAAATTAAATTGGTAAAAGTGATCAAATAGAAATAGTCTGTTCGGGGCAGGTCACTTCATTTCCATTCACGTCTATGTAGTCAGTATAATTCAGTTCAGACACGTCAGTTCAATCAAGTCAATTCAGTTTGGTACAATTATATAGGAAGACCTCATTTCAAATCCCACTTCGGACACTTACTAACCACGTGACCTTGGGCAAGTCACACCACCCCATATGCCTTGGGCCGCTCCTTAGGTCTTAAGTGCTAAGTCACAGGCAGGATGGGTTGCTGTGGAAGGGACCAACTATACCAGGAGTTACCCATCATGACAAAAACACAATCTTTTGTGTAGTTGCACTGACCTCAGAACCTCGCAGTCAAAAGTCACTAACTTATTTCAAATGGCCACAATCAGATGATTTCACCAGTAGGGACAGTGAGTCACCAAGCCTCCTCCTGCTCTGTTTTGTACATTGAGAAGCAGTCAAGAGTACAGTTAAAGCCATCTGCCTTTCCAACTCACTGTACCACAATCAGACTAGAGTTCCCCTTACAAATGAAGTCCAGTCCTAGAGACTGATTTCACTTGGCATAGCAACTCTCCATTACCACCCCCCATCTTCCTTCAACAAAGACGAGCCCACACATCCTTCTAGCATCTGGTAAATCACCGTCTCCGGCGAAGCTTGTGCATTTCAGTAGCAATGCCCATTCCACCCCTGTCCAGAAGAAGATGCTTTAGCAGTAAGCCAAATAATGCAATCGTTACAGAAATCAGTCTGTCTGGACTAAACTTGACAACTGTTCAATGTCCCTCTTGCAAAACTCCATAAACATGTAGGTTTTGGCTCGGTAAAAGGACAAAGGAGTCACTTGGAAGGAATAATTCTTTTGCATAAAGGGAAAATCTCTTCTGAAAGAGATCTACTAGTGTCGGCAGAGTATACAATTCATGGGGCTTTGAAAAAAATGAAGCGTGCCTGTTTATTTATTTTTGTAATCTACAGGCTTTTCACACATTCATCTCCCCTCCCCCATCCCTCTTGGAAAGCAAATTCCTGATCCACTTCACAGCTTTTTATGCGAACTGTTGAATTTTGAATTACCACAATAAAATAAAACAATGAGAAAATATGTTTGAGAGACAGAGGAATAGAAGAGAGATAGAGAATAGAGAGGAAAGAGAGAGGAGAGAAGAAGAGAGGGAGAGGGGAGGACAGGAGAGGAGAGGGGAGGACAGGAGAGGAGAGGAGAGGAAAGGAGAGGGGAGGACAGGAGAGGGGAGGGGAGGACAGGAGAGGAGAGGACAGGAGGGGGGAGGAGAGGACAGGAGGAGGGAGGAGAGGACAGGAGGGGGGAGGAGAGGACAGGGGAGAACAGGAGAGGGGAGGAGAGGATAGGGGAGGGGAGGGGAGGGGAGGAGAGGAGACGACAGGATAGGAGAGGGGAGGAGGGGAGGAGAGGAGGGCAGAGGAGGGGAGAGGAGGGGAAAGGAGAGGAGAGGGGAGGGGAGGAGAGGGAAAGAGAGAGAATGGAAGAGGCATGGAAAAAGAGGAGAGAGATGAAGGAAAGAAAGGGAAGGAAGCAGAGGGAGGGGAAAAGAAATGGGACAGAGACAAGGAGTAAAGAAAGAAAAAACTATGAGAACACAATTCATTTGTGGAGAAAACTGGTCTTCTCAAGCTTTGTAGTATACAATTGCTAATTTGAGAAGCACAGTATCATCCATTAATTACTTGATGAAAGAAATGTGTCACTTGTAAACACTTCCAGAAGTTCCCACATACATATGAGTAAAGGATTTGCCGGCTACTCAAATAAAGAAAAATTACTTCAATAACACAAGCATCCTGTCTTTCAAATGCCAGCAGCTGGCCACTTACTAAAATCCTTACCTCCTTAAAATCTCAGGAAGATTCAAGTTTCCCTCCAATGGAGTTTCAGGGGTTCATTTGGCTAGCCTGGCCCAAAGCACCATGTCTTTCTCCTAACCAACCCAGCAGGCTTAAAAGGACAAAAGAGTCCTTCCTCTGTGCAGCGGGGCTTCCAGAGAGTTCCAACCCAGAGGAGTATATCTCACCATGAATAAACTCCCAGTTGTACATGAAACTAAACTAACCTCTTGTGGTAGCTGAAAAGAGACATCATTTGTGACAATAGTGGGGAGCCTCCATGTCACAGGCTGAAAAAGTGTTTCTCTCTTACTTTAATTAAGTGAACACTTCTCCACTGTCATGGCTTTCCTCTACATGACTGCACGGTGTTCCGCAGTACATTGGAAGCAGCCAGATCCCTTCTTTAAATGGAAATCTGACTTGTGAGATGGCATTGGAAGCTGTTTTCTGGTTTTTGAGTTCATCTTTTCTTTTCAGGTCAAAGGACAGAAGGGCCTAGCTGCCTACACAGTACGCTAAGGAAAAGTTGGGAAGGATAGGAAGAGGGGAGCCATGGTCTCTAGCTTCCTTTGAGCATCTTTTTATCTTTTTCACATAAAATAATAGCCTTGCAAAGAAGCCCTAAAATCCTACAAATATGGTTGCAAATAAAGATGGAAATATGGTTGGCCAGGAAAAATAATTCATCAGTCTTTCATGTAACTATTGGCTTTGTACACATGAGGGACTTTGAGCAATGCAGAATTAACTGCATATTTTCTGTCTTGATCAAAATATCAACTTGTTCACTGCATCATATAATATAGGCTTCAGATGAAGGTATGTATGGGTCCCTAAAGTGAAAGTGGGGTTCGCTTGAATGGAAACAGCTGCCTCACTAGCCACTCCAAATTTGTACCTGGAGTAGTCCTTAGAAGGCTGGAGACCTGGTAGGCCCTGGGGTGAAAAGCAGGACTCAGTGGAAGGAAGGACAGCATCTTGTTTGTTAGGAGCTGTTAGGAATGCTTGGTACAGTGTGACATTTTCCATGGGTGTGCCCCATATGACTTTTGCATAGGAGCTGTGGCCCCTTCATCCACAGACCTAGACATGAGCTGTATTCTGAGGTTCTCAGAGGGAACTACTGGTGGGTGCCAAATGAGTCAGAGATAATTTGGGTGGGTGGGCAGCTCCCAAAGACAGAACCTGAGCTATGTATACCCAAAGTTTGAGGTTCTAAGCTATGAGTTACAAATTTTTATGGCTCTGGAGATGTGTCTAGTATGCCTCTGCATGGCTAATACAAATGCCACACAGAGATGCCCTTTAGATTATACAGGAGGTATGACTAAAAAATAAAGACACTGATTTTCTTGTATAGCCTATTAAATCATTCTTAGTACTTTATGTTCATGATATGAATGGATGTCGCTCAGGGGGCATACAGTCATTCATTCTCATGGCAGCAATACCACATGTCTTCATTGGCCCAGAACCAATCTGGAGGGGAAGAGAGTTCACAGGTCCAAACAGGATAGACCCTTCAAATGCTAGTCCAAGCTACCAAAGTTTAGAAAGGTAAAGCTAAAAGCCATTAAGGACAAAGGTCCTTCATTCTGGTCACTTTGGGGTGGAAGGGAGAGGAAAGATGGGAATACTTCCATAGTCCAACCCTGAATTCCTTTCCTGTGGAGGGAATACATCCTGTTTGGTCATTTATCCAAATGCACACCCATTTTTGGATAGCATGACCCTTGATACGTGAGAAGTGAAGACTTCCCAGAACAAATGCCAAGCCTGGGTTAATTATGACTGAGGATTCCTATATTTGGGAATACCAAGAGAGCTTAGTACGCTCTTTGAGATCCTTCTCCTCAGAGCCCAGAGCCACTTAATATACATCAGAAAGATCTTCTTAATATGACAAAACATACTTCTGCTACAACTTGAGGCTTTGAAAAGTTTTCTCAGGGCAAGCAGACAATGCTTAGCTCTCTTCCCTTCCCAACAACCCTCAATAGTTTTTTTCATTTTTTTGTTTGATTTTTCCCCCAGGTGAACACCTGCTTGTAAAATTGGGAGGCTAATAATGAAGCAAACTGAAATTAATAGCAGCTATACAAGTGCATGGGAGCATGCATAAATTACATGAGTCACAAAGAGCTAGAAGTCTTACAGTTTAGGTCTGGGGAAGAGTATAATTGTCTCATCTTTCTAACGGCTGGAAGCTTGAAAAGGAATGCCAAATTGACTCCTGCTTCTCCTGGTACTCCTGGATTTTCACTAATAACAAGGTTCTCTGCACTGTCTTTCAACGGCTTCTTCTAGCTCCTGATTACAGCATTTATTTCTGTGTTATAGCTCCATATCTCTCTTTTCTCAGTGGAGCATTTTTTAAAAAGACATAACACTATTTAATAATTTTGATCCTTTCTATTTTCAGAAAAGGCTCCCTGAAGAGAGAAGCCCTAATAATTCAACAGGTTGGTTGCTGAAAGTGGCAGTGGCAACCGATGCCCTCTTTTCACAAGGATGTAAATCATCCATTTCACTTCACTCATTCACCTTTTAAACACTAAATGTGTATTGCAATTCAAAAGTGGCTATGGTTCTTGAGTCTGCTATATACACATATGGGCATGTGGGCTACTGATATGTGACACAGTAGGCAATCAGATAGGAAGGCCCCAAAATGTGGTATTTATAGATGCTTTGAAAAAAAAGAAAGTCAAATCAAGCCAAAATGTGCCAATCTTGTAGGAAGTCTATAGATAGGCTTGAGACAAGTAAGCACCGACTTCTAATGCTGAGCATGCACATATTGATCTGCAATATCTACTGAAGTCAAGCACTGGACAAGGCATTGGATTATAGTGTTCCATGTCTCAATGTCAACTCTACTCTCCTTTCTATTCTTTAGAATTTCTTTTATTAAACCAAATTTGAAGTCTAAACAAAATTACCAAAGTAAATAATCTATAATATACAAATACGTACAGTATCTATGATTCTGTAATTTTACAGAATTCTTAGGGTAGAAACTCTCTCTCCTAGGACATATTACAAACCACCTCTGACTTAATAGATGAGTTATAGGAACTTATTTTAATGACCCCAAGCTTTACTTTAAAACAAAGGTCCATCTTTTTAATTCCAATATTCTTCCAGTGATCATGTTTGGCTATGAGTCATAAAATACTACTTACTCTCTTAGAAGAATTGAGGTTGAATATCACCCCAATGGCAATACAGACATTCACTGTGGCCATGAGTATACTACAACATAGAACTCACGGTTATGAAGAAGAACTGATGCAAAGGCTAGCATCGAAGAAATGTATGAGCAAAAAAGATAGGCTAGTCCTATGGAGAGAACCAGTGATGACTGGACACGTGCTCCACTTGTATTTCGTGATATCACAAGAACTCAAAGAAGCTGGAAGAACATCGGTTGGAACTCTTGTGGTGAGTTTGTAAGAAAATATGGACAAGGCTGGTCCAGGATGGGCAAGCATGGATGAGCTGCATCACTGGAAGGATTATCCTATCACAGATCCAACAGGGTATTTAGAGAGGGAGTTGAAGACAACTACAAATAATCTACAAAATGACATCAAATTCAAAGCAACTCCATAAACTCATTATAGGATCACAATATCTCAGAAATTCTTAAAACACACACACACACACACAAGATATTTCTTTAAATCATATGAATTGGTGAATGAGAAGCCAAAATGATGGCACTCAGGTTTTTCAACTCTCACTCTCTCCTCCAGGGACTATTTTCTAACCAATTTACCAATTTTAAATGCCTTACACATTGAGATGTCTACTTTTCCACTTTTTCTTCGAAATATAGATTTTTCTGAAATCCTATTCCTCTTCAATTTCTGCTATTACCAGTCCATATTGCTTGTTATGCTCCTTTGGGGCATCTTAACTCTATTTTTTCGTCCTCTTTAGGTGTTCAGCACAGATTTGGAGGAAAAAAATCAAGTTCCCTTACTTTATGTGTAACTTCATAATAATTCTGTAAAGTTGCCCGATATTCCTGGAGTGTTATAAAGATCAATGAGCTAGTATAACAAAGAACTTGGAGTTTACCAAAGAAAACAGGGCTAGAAATCGGTATAAAACATTATAATTACCATTGAAATTCCATAGGATTAGACATAGGTTACTGATAAAGACTGGCATTTCTTCAACTCCCCTTCATAAGAAACCACAAATCATATCAACCCTTGCTGTATACTCTCATCCACAGTGGAGAACATTCTACATTTTCTTCTTATGCCTAATTATAACATGCTTCTTCCTTCAGCTATGTGTTTTATTGAACAAATGATGTCCAGACTGACTTACTTTAAGGATAAGAGATGGAGGACAACCTGTACATTCAGTACTTCTCTGGACAATGGCCTTTTTTATTTGTCCCCCTCTGTCCTCCACTACTCATCCCCATGTTAAATTCAAAATAGGAAACTGAATTCAACAAATATTCATTAATTGTATACCATTTGTATACCATTTTCTACCAATTTTCATACCAATTCATTAAGTGTATACCAAGCGCAAGGCACTGTTCTAGGTACTGGGGATACAAAGAAAAGAATCAAAACAAGGAACTTATGCAACATATATACTAATAAATTGTTTTTAAAAATCCCACAGAAATTTGTTAAAGAGGAGTAATAACCAGGAGAATTAGGAAACGACTTGCGTAGGCAGGGGCATCTGAGCTATGCTTTGAAAGAAGTTAGGAATTCGAAGAGCCAGACGTGAGGAAAGAGTACACTGCAGACACAGGTGACAGCCTGAAGGCAGGGAACAGAAAAGGTAACTGTGAAGTGCCTTCTATCCCTTGACAGTATGGTACTTTGGGAGAAGTATTTCTCTGATGATATGGGCATTCCACACAGTCTTAGCATAGTGCCTGGCATAGAAGTGCTTAAACTGCCTGTTGATCTGAGGTACAACCACACACCCAGCAGACTGGCTGACATGACTAAAAAAAAGAAAATGACAAATTCTGGATGAGATGTAGAAAACATGGATACATTAAAGAAATGTTAGTAGAACCATGAACTGGTCCAACCATTCTGGAGAGCAATTTGGGACTATCCCCCCACCCACCCACCCAAAGCTATAACACTGTACAGCCTTTGATCTATCAATACCACTACTGAGTCTGTATCCCAAAGAGATCAAAGAAAAAGGAAAAGGACCAAAATGTACAAAAATATTTATAGCAGTTCTTTTTCTTGTGGCAAAGTATTAGAAACTGAGGGGATGACCATCAACTGGGTAATGGCTGAACAAGCTATGCCATAAGAAATGATGAAAAGGATAATTTCAGAAAAACCTGGAAAGTCCCATATGATTGGATGCAAAGCGAAGAAAGCAGAATCTGGAGAACGTCATACACCATAAGAGCAATATTTTAACAATAACCAACTGTAAAAGACTCAGCTACTCTGATCAATACAATGATTCACAACAACTCCAAAGGACTCAAGATGAAGAATGCTCTCCACCTCCAGAGAGAGAACTGACGAACTTTGAGTACAGATTGGAGCACAGCTTTTTGTTCATTTTCTTTAATGTTTTTCCTTCAACATGGCTACCGTGGAGATGTGTTTTACATGACTTCACACACATGATGAACATTGTATTTCTTGCCTTCTCAATGGGTGAGAGAGGGAGCGAAGTCGGAACTGAAAATAAATATTAAAAAATGCTTGTCGACTCGACACACAGTTGAGCAACCACATGCAAGTTTCCAGTAAGCCTATCTCGTTTGTTATCCCTCCACACCAAATCAGGAATAGTTCTCACACACCCCAAACCACTGGGGAGCACAGGTATAGGGATGAACCATTTTCAGGGCCCTTTTGGAACGGATTATGTGAGCCAATACTAAGGTACGTGATTAGAAGACATTTAGAAATGTTGACAGCAAGAAGTTAAAAGTGCTTGAAGAACCTGTGTTTAAATCTCAAACTTCACTATGCATGAGTTTTTTCTTGACTTTTATTGTATACATCCACACCTGCAACTAAATTCAGCAAACAGGAGTTCACTATGCAATGAATTAGAAATAGACCACCTGACAGTAGAGTTTCTGTTGGACATTTTAGTATGTTGACTTTCTTCTTCCTCCCCGCTGAACATCTTACGGAAAACTAAATCAAATGAAAAATGTGACTTGCTGATCCATATGCCATATGATTTGTTACTGTCCGTGTGTCTCCTTCACGCCTAAGAATGGCAAATATCTTTCCACAAAGTTAAAACAAAGACTATGATTTCACCCTTTGTCATTGATCCCATTCCAATGGATTCTTCTTACAGGATCTAAAATGGAATGCAAAAAAGCAAACAGCCACCCTCTTCTTGGAGAAGGTATGTACCCATTCCTGAGAAGCTCTTGGCAGCAGACATATCAGAGTTTGCGTCACTTTTGTCTCTTTCGAAGGATGGATCAGTGGTTACTGTTCTTTTTATTTCTTGCTTCTAGCCCGGATTGTGTCTCTTGGAACAGATTCATGAAAAAAGGAAGCAGTCTCTAGGCATCCACTTATTATAAACGACTCTTCATTTCTGCTTTCCATAGAGTTTCCCTCTAGTTCAAGACAATTCTCTAGGATATTAATAGACTTCAGTAATTCCTGGGAAGTTGTCATCTGGTTTCCTTTCCGAATCTTGCTTTTTTTTTCCTTTCTCCAAATAAATGAGCAATATTCATGTCTAACTCAATGCACAGGGGAGGGCCATTTACTGTTCTGCTCCCAAGCACTTCTAATGCAATGACTTATTATTTCTTTGAGTTAGGAGAATCTCTTGATATTAATAGTTTGACCAATAAGCAAACCTTACGATAATATTTCACTGTCTCCTATGACAATGCAAACTGAATGCCATTCCAGGATCCCAAAATTGAAAGGTCCTTTTCTCCTTTCTCCCTCCCCTTTGCTCCCCAATTGAAAGATATTTAAAGTGATTTATTTGAAGAAGCACTTAGGAGGAAAGAGGGCAAGCATTTAATATACATCATGGGATTCTGCACTGCATGCCTCACTATATCTTAGTAAAACATATTTTGACATAATTGGTGGTATTGGAAACCTTCCCAGATGTATACACGGCAGAGTCATAACTAGAAATCATTTTCATTTGGGGCAAAACATGTTGGGAAGTGGGGAGGTACGGGAGAAGAAGCAGCCCAAGTCTCACTTTGGAAAGGTTTAAAGGAGCAAGGCAAGCCCCGGAGAGGGTGCCAAAGCAACTGGGCTAACAAGAGGACTACGAAGTGAGGCTCAGAGATGGCAGCATTTGCAGGAAGAAATGAGGCCTGCTCTCCGCTCCCCAGGGAAGAGAGAGGCTTCTTTGGATATTGGTTCCCTGGAGGAAACCCTTATGCCAGCTATGGTTCTTTTATGGCTCTGACAATGAAGGTAAAAGTGATGCACAACTCAAAATCTATGTTAAAACTTTTAATTCCACCCCATGTAAATATATTCACAGACATGGGAAAATAACCCACTGGATTCAGAATGTTCAAGTCTATCAGAAAAACACTGCTTGATGGATGAAGACTGAACATAATTTGCAGCCACTGCTTGCTCTAGAATAGATGAGGTCTTGAGTCTAAAAGATCCTGAGCTGAATCTTCATTGTCCTAAGTGCTGACAATTAAATTGCTACTTTCAGTATGTTGTTTCCCAAGGAAAATACAAATTAGTACTGCCATGTCGGCATCATATCACCAACAACTGATCAAGGGAATTTTGCTAGGAAGAAAATCATAACTTTTTCAAAGGTAAATAGAAAAAAAAACCAGAAGCCCCAAACCCAGTAAGTGATAACCTCCTAACAGACGCAAAAGGTCCTTGCCATCATTTTCTTAAAAGGCTAGATTTACACTTGTATAGCAGAATGCTACCTACAGCCAAGAGTTTATGACTTGTATGTGTGGGCAAGGGGCAGGGACATGGCTGTGGATGTGTGCGTGGGTGACGGTGGGTCTGTTTTCTTTGAGTGAGTCTACACTCTAGCCTTGGCAAATTTCACGGTCAGTCTTCTAGCCCAGCTCCCTCCTTGATAAAGCCTGTCCAAATAGATTCCTTTATATATTCATCTGGTGGCAATATTAGCTGAAGACAGGAAGCAGGATATTTTCAACGTAAGGGACAATCTCACAGTGGCTGGTTTATCCTCATTTAGAGCAGCTAGATATTATGGCTAGCCGTGTTTCTCCTTTACAGGCTCTTGTCAATGATGTATGTACACTGGCTTATGACAATTTAAATTGGCAGGGAAAAGTCCCAGACACCTGGTTTCCCAGAGGAAGAGGCGAGCTCATGAAACTGAAAGCCTGACTAGGTTTATTAACCCAAATTATTAAGGGTTTCCAAATAATATATAACATTCTAGGAGACAATTTCTAGTTGGCTTCAAGAACAAGCAGCATTTACCCGGCGAAGCCACATTCCAGCTTCCTTTTAAAAGCTTCAACTTCACCTTCTCCCCCATGGGATTTCTCATTTCCCACTCCACATGCCACAGAGAACATTACTTGCCACAGATATTCATATAGTTGAGAAGACAACTAGCAGTCTCTGACTCAAGGCAACAAAAATGTTTAGGTGCCTTCTCTGTGCCAGGCTGATCTCTGCATGAAGCATACACAAGAACAAGTATGGCCCTCATGGAGCTTCCATTCTTTGGGGGGCATACATGTGGACAGATAAGTAAAATTAAAGCCTACATAAAGTAATGCAAAATCATTCCAAGGGGGCAAGGGCACTAACAAGTATAGGGGGTGGGGGTGAGGGGGGATTGAGAGGAGAGAGATCAGGAAAGACCTCCTTTAGGAGATGGCCCCTGAGCTGAGCCTGGAAAGGAAGCAACGGATTTTAAGAGTCATAAATAAGAAGAATCTAAATTTGGGGGGGGGGAAGAAAACTGGGTCTCCCTTTCTTACTCAGACTGGAAGTGCATGGGCCACTCACTGGCCCACTTCCACCTCTGATTGGCACAGCAACTTTGCCCTGCTTCCTTTCTGACCTGGGCAGACTCTCCCCTCCTTAGATACTCTCACGGCCTTACCATACTGGTGCCGGACTTAGTACTGCTTACCCAATCATCCTTAGCCCAAGTTTAGCTCAGGATTCCTGAGCTCAAGTGATCCTTCAGGCTCCACCTCCCCAATAGTAGGGCATCTAGGTGTGTACTGCCCCTCCCAGCTCATTTCCCCAGTGATTTCCCATGCAGATTTCCAATGGTGACTGCAGCTGCTGCTTATAGGGCCTTGGATCCTCCTCACTTGGCCTCACCATGTAAATGATACTTTGGTTTCAACATGATCGAATGGGTAACCTGCCAGCGTACTGTGGCTACGCATGCTGAGTTAGTTTACTTCTAAATAGAAACCACAAAATGTCAGAACAGAGCATTTCATGCAGGTGCATCCCCAGAAAGGAGGCACTGAATCTGGATGTTTATATGGTAACCTTCTGTCAAAAACACTTGCCTTCTGTTCTTCTTCCCTCGGGCAAGAAGGGGAATTTGATTAAACAAGCATTTAGTAAGTGCCTACTGCATACACTGCGCAGTATTAGAAGCACTGGGGAGGGGGACTACAAAGGTAAATCAGTGCCCCTGACCTCAAAGATATTACAAATAGCAGGTGGAGAAGACAATCAGGCACTGAATTCCAACAAAACACAGGAGATGCTAAATGTGGAGGACAGTTCCAGAGACTGCCACCAAAGATTCAAAGGCAGCTGGGAGTACTTGGAGCTGCTAGGGGCTGGAGGGGGGAGAATCAGGGAAAGTTGGAGGGATAAGGCAGCATTCCAGTTGGGCCTTGAGGAACGGGAGGATAAAAGAAGGAGAGAGCATAGGAAAAAAACATTTCAATTTGATTCAAAGGACTGGGATGTGAATCTGTGATCTTTCCCTTTACTTGGAGGCCTCTGGGAAAGCACCTCACCTCTCTGGCCTCAGTTTCTTCATCTGGAATGTACACAGATCAGACTAAGTGATTTCTAAGGCCTCTGACAGCACTAAATTTTATGATTTCAACAGAAGGAGATGTCGAAGAAAAGCAGAATTGTTCATTTTCCCAAGTCTCTTGGGAGAGTTGCAGGATGGAGATAGAGATTTGTAAGTCACCTGAATAGAGGTGATAATTGAAACTGTGAGTGTGTGCCATAAAGTGAGAGCTGCTGAAGAGAAAAGGGGAAAGGGAGGGGTAGGCATCAAGTAAATGTCGACTGCGTGCCAAGCACTGTGCTAAGAGCTTTACATAGCTCATTTGAGAAGAGGGCCAAGGCCTGAGTCCAAAATTTGGAAGTGGGAAGAGGCAGAGGAGTCTTATGAAGCATATAAAGGGGTGATTCAAGTGGTAGGAAGAGAATCAGAAGAGTACTTTGACAGAGAACCCAAGGGAACAGAAAGTATCAAGGAAAGAATAGTCCGCAGTATCAAATCCTGCACAGCTCAGAGAGGATAAGGATTGCAAAAAGATCTTCGGATCTGGTGGTTAAAATACTATTAGGGCTTTTAGAAAGAGCAGTTTCAGCGAATAGTGGAGATAGCAAAAGTTGAAGAGTGAGTGGGTAATAAGGAAGTGAAGTCAGTGAATGGAAACCTTCTCTAGTTCAGCAAGGAAATATGAGAGAGAGACAGACAGACAGACACAGAGACAGACAGAGACAGAGACAGAGACAGAGAGAGAAGTAATGAAGGGGGAAGCAGCAGGGTCAAGGAAAGCAGCTCTTCCCAATGTCTTCATTCTTGTTATCACCGTCCTAGTCTAGAACCTTGCTATCTCCCTGGAGGATTACTACAACAGTCCAGATTCCTTTCTTTCACTCTCTCTTCTCTCCAATCTGTCATTCACACCACCAATATCAAATGATTCTCCTTAAAAATCATTTTCATCACTCGCAAACTCAAGAGTTGAAAGGGATATCAGAAGCAATCTAGTTTAAATACCAAGTGAAGTCCTCTACAATAGCACTGGGAAGTGGTCATTCAAGATTCTCCCAGAAACTATCAGTGAATGATATCAGTGAATGGCTCCATGTGTATCCCAAGGCATCCCATCATCAGAAAGCCTTTCCTTACATGGAGACTCAATCGATCTCTTCTGCAACCTGACTCACTGCTCCGAGTTAATTAAGCACAGCAAAACTAATTCTTCTCCCATATGAGTAGTCTTCAAATAGCCAGGGACAGTTGCCACATCCCTTTCATGTCTTATCGTCTCCAAACTAAATTCCCTTCGTTTCTTCAACTAGTCATCATATGATATTGTCTCCAGTCCTCTCACTGTCTTGGTCATCTTCCTCTGGATTTCTTCTAGACCAGGGGTTCTTTATCTTTTTGTGTTGTAGACCACTTTAGCAGGCCGTCTGGTGAAACCTATGAACCCCTGCTCAAAACAATGTTTTTAAATAATTGAAAGAAATGCAAAACTTCACTTAGAGTTTAGTGAAAACAGAAATGGATCTTATTCCCAGTCAAGATTGTGGACCTTCTGAAATTTATTCACTATTTTTCCCACAATTTCTGTGAAATAAATAAATGTATTAAGTTATTATTTTAATTTAATTTAATTTTTATCATTTAATTTGTTATTTTAATTATTAATTCTTTTAATCACTTATTTCTAAATAAATATGACTAAATAAATAAATAATTTATTCACAGATCTATCCTTAACCTGGGCCCCAGGTTAAGAACCTCTGCTATGGTCAATGTCCTTCCAAAAATGTGATAAAACAATATTACAAAGATAATATGACTAGGGCAAAGCACAGAATGTTCTGGATACCTCTTATTATCTAGGATAAAATCTAAAATCCTCTGTTTGGCATCCAAAGCCCTTCATAATCTGCCCCGTCTTACCTTTCCAGTCTCTTTATATCTTATTTTCCCTTTTCCCTCACATATTCTGTAATCCACTGATGCTAGCTTCCTTGCTGTTCCTCCAATAAGACAGTCTATCTCCCAACTTCAAGCATATTCACTGGCTGTCCCCCATGACTGGAATTCTCTCCCTCCTCATCTCCACCTCCTAGCCTCTCTGGCGTCTTTGAAGTCCCAGCTAAAATGCCATTTTCTACAAAAAAGACTTTCCTGACCACCCTTAAAACTAGTGCCTTCCCTATGATATTATCTGCAATTGATCCTGTATATATCTTGTTTGTACACAGTGGTTTGCATGTTATCTCTCCCATCAGACTTAAAGCTCCTTGAGAACAAAGACTGTCTTTGCTTTTCTTTGTGTCCCAGTACTTGGCACAGTGCTTACACACAGTGGGCACTTAATAAACGCTTGCTGACTGAATGCCTGTAGCTCTCTTAAGCAGCCTAAGATTTCAGTAGCTGTTTTGCTCTCTGATAGCAGTTAACTCGGATTTAACTTGAAGTCCACTAAAACCTGTAGATAGTTTTCCTTTCTTAAATATTATCTTATTGATACTCTTTCTTTTAAATCACCTTCATTTATGAATATAATCCTCCCCCCTACTCAGTAAGTGCTCCCTTATAACAAAAAATTAAAACAGAAAAAAAAAATCAGTTTAACAAAACAAGTCAGCACTTTGATCAAATCTAACAGCCTATGCAATATTCCACACCTACGGTCTTCTACCTCTACAAAAAGGGGAAAGAAGTTCATTTTCTGAATTCCTCGGGTCCAAACTTAGTCACTGCAATCATACAACACTTGGGGGTTTTTTCTTGTTGTTCTTTCCAATTAAATAGTTACAGTCTTTGTGTATATTTTTCCTTGTTCTTCTTAGTTCACTATGTATTCCTTCATATTTCTTCCCATGTTTCTATTAATTTTTTACAATCATCATTTCTTGGAGACCACCAATAATCCTTTATATCTAGATGCCACAATTTGTTTGGCCATTCCCCAAGCAATGAGCATCCACTTTGTTTCCAGTTCTTTGCTATCATGAAACAAGTGTTGCCATAAATATTTTAGTGTATATGGGACCTTTCTTTGTGTCTTTGGCCTCCTTGGGACACATATCTAGCAATGGGATTTCTGAGTCGGAAGGTAGAGACCAGGGGTGGGGAACCTGGGCCTCGAGGCAACATGTGGCCCTCTAGGTCCTCAAGTTTGGCCCTTTGACTGAATCCAAACTTCATTTTGTTCTGTGGAGTTTGGATTCAGTCAAACGGCTGCACTTGAGGACCTAGAGGGCCACATGTGGCCTCAAGGCTGCAGGTTCCCCATCGCTGGTATAGACATTTTAGTCACTGTCTTAGAATGATTCCAAATTGCTTCCCAGAGTAGTGAGGCGAATTCATACCTCAACCTCCAGTATATTAAAGAGCCTGTATTTCCATAGTCTCCCATCATTGACTATTTCTATTTCTTGTCATTTTTGCCAATTTGCTAGATGTGAAGTAAAAGCTTAGTGTTGTTTTAATTCACATATTTCTTACAATAAGTGATTTGGAATCATTGCTCATATGATTGTTAATAGATGTCAGTTCTTTTGAGAACTGTTTATTCTTGCCTTTGACTCACTCTTAAATACTGGTGTTAATTGCCTATATAGCTTAGTTATCAGACCCTTATAACTTTGATGTATTTTCTCAGTTGACATTTTCCCTTCTTACCTATCTGTATTGATTTTTGTTCTTGCAAAAGTTTTTTTTCAATTTCAAATAATCAAAATTACCTTTTTCCTCTTTTGGAATAGCCTGTTTCTTATTTGGTTAAGAACCATCCCCTTAGCCATAGCTGTGAAAGGTTCCTGATCTTGTCCTCTCCTAATTTTTATACTATAACATTTCATCTATTTAGGTCATACATCGATTTGACCTTATCACGGTATATGGTATCCTATGTCCGTCTAAACCTAATTTCTACCAAACAGCTTTCCAGTTTTTCCAGCAGTTCTGGTTAAATAGATATTTTCCCTAAAAATAAATTATTTTATCAGGTTTATTGAATACTGGATTCTCTCAGATCTTTATCATAAAAATTGTTACCTGTTATCTAGCATAGATTCTCTCACCACATACCTTTATTTAACCCAAGTGCAGGACTTTCTATTTTTCTGTTATTTCTATTAAATTTCTTCTTATTTAGTTTGGCCCGTGTACATATATAAGTACGTATAAAATTATACAAAATTAACAGAAGTTTATTATTTAGAATATAATGGACTAGCAGTTAGAAGGACCAGGAAAGTCCTCATGCATAAAAGATAGTGATTGAATTGTGTCCTGCAAGAGACTGGGGATTCCAAGAGATGGTGGGAAAGAAGGAGTACATTCCACAAGAATCGCATTAGAAACTTTGTCAAATCCTTCACTGAAATGTGGATAAATTCCATCTATACAGCATTTTCCTAATCTACCACTTCAGTTGCATTGTCAAAGAAAGATACAAAGTGAGTCTGGCAGAGCCTATTCTTAACAAAGTCATGCTTGCTCTCAGTGATCATCTCTTCCTTTAAAAAGAAAACAACTAAGTCGTTAATGATATTTTCTGTTTCTTATATCATCATACTTATCTCAGGAATCTTCCTCTCTTTTTCTTCCCAAGAGAATCATGCCATATAACAAACAGAATTTTTTCAACTGATCAATAAATTGAAAAAGCCTGAAAACATGCACAATGTGTAACACTCGTGGACCACCTTCTACCTCTAGAAATGGATGACTTGAGGGTATACTCTCCTGTCTCTTTGTTCAAGTAGTCCTTGATCTTTACAACTTTGCTCAATTTGTTACATTCACTTTTTTGGTGTGTAGTTGTTCTTTCCATTACATCACTGTATTTGGGCAACTAGGTGGCACAGTAGATAGAGCGCTGGGTCTGGGGTCAGGAATTGTTGTTGAGTTGTGTCTGACTCTTCATGACCCCATTTGGGGTTTTCTTGGCAAAAAATGCTGGAATGGCTTACCATTTTCTTCTCCAGCTCATTTTACAGATGAGGAAACTGAGGCAAACAGGCTTAAGCAACTTGCCCAGTCACACAGTCTGAGGTCAGATTTTAACTCAGGTCTTCCTGACTCCAGTTGCAGCATTGTGCAACCTAGCTGCAACCCCCCCACCCCACCCCCCAAAAAAAACACTGGATTATTGATTTATATTGTTTCTGATTCTCTATGTTTAGTCGCTTCCATTGATCTATATCTCTATTTTTTTAAATCAGTACTAGATGGTTTTAATAACTGCTGCTTTATAATATAGTTTGAGGTCTGGAAGTGCTATTTCTCCTTGGTCCCTACTTCTTTTCATCATTTCCCTTAATATTCCACATCTTTTTTTCAAAATGAATTTTTTTATCATTTTATCAACTTCCATAAAGTATCTCTTTGTTAATTTGATTGGTATAGCATTAAAAGCATAAATAAATCTTGGGAGTAATGTCATTTTTATTTTATTGGCTTGCCCTAACCATGAGCAATGAATATTCCTCTACCTCAGGCCTATACAACTTCTGGCTCAAGCTGCTTGCTGCATGCCAAAGGATTTCAGGGGGCCCTAAGAAAAATGTAGAGGAAAACATCTTTTGTGTGTAGAGGAATTCCTTTGGTGTGTCAGGTGCCACAAGTTGTGCAGGCCTGCTCTAGCTACTGAAGTTGTTCTTTATTTCTGTAAGGAACACTTGTAACTGAATCCATTCAAGTCTTTTGTGTACTTTGATAGGTTAATCATCAGGTTTTTATGCATTTTATAGTTATTTGGAATGGGATTTCCCTTTGTGTTATTACTTCTTGGATTTTGTTATTATTATTATAGAGAAATGCTGTTGATTTTTGAAGATTTATTTTGTAGACTGAAACTTTGGTTAAGCTATCGTTTCAATTAGTAATTTTGCTTTTCAACATGATATATCATTTATTCACTCCTCCTGCATTTCTGTTGTTCAGGATATTCAAGAAGCAAATAATCTCTTCAGTTCTGGTTTCCTTTCTAAAAATGTTTCACACCCTGAACAAGTTGTGGTATATGAATGTGATGGAATACCACTGTGCTATAAGAAATGATGAAGGGGATGGTTTCAGAAAAACCTGGAAAGACCTTATGACCTAATGTAAAGTGAACAGAACCAGAAGAAACTACACAGTAAAGATAAGCAACTTTGAAAGACTTTAGTAACTTTGATCATCACAGTGACCCAGTACAATTCCAAAGGACTCACAATGAAACATGTTGACCAATTCCAAATCGAGACCTGATGGACTCAGAGTGTGGAATGAAATACATTTTCCTTCTTCATCTTTTTCTTTTTTTTGGAAGATGGCTAATGCAGACATTAGTTTTGCATGACTACATATTAGTAACAGGTTTTGTTTTTCTTGCCTTCTCACTGGATGGGGGAGAAGACAAGGAGAGTAAGAGAATTTGGAACTAAAAACAAAGAATTAAAAAACATTTCTGTGCCTAAAAAATTATTGTTTAAAATTGTTTCAAACACCTTTTTATTACTGAATGTCCAACTTTTTTCATTCATGGTTAATCACAGATTTGCAGAGTGAATCACCCTGGGCTACTTTCTAAGCTCTATTGCTCTTAGAATACATCATTCTATTCCTTTCCACTTCTTCTGTTGGGTGTAGGACAATCTTTCAATATACGAATTTCTGAGAGGTGTTTCTTTTGATCATTTGTAGAACTTGTTTCTGAATGGAATTGTCAAATTCATCTACTGCATGTCTTTTTTTTTCCTTCTGGAAGCAATCTCTGAATTCTTTCATTTAGAATTTCATTTTCTGTATCTAGAAGTTCTGGGAATTTCTCTTCTATTATTTCCTGTATTATGGTTCTAAGGTTTTTTGTCCTGTCATGTTCTGGGAGACCTATGATTCTTAGGTTTTCTCTGTGCATCCTGTCTTCAAGATAAGTATGTTTTGCTTATGTAGTGAGCATATTTTCTTTCAATGTTATCGTTCTTTGCTTCTCTTCTAGGTTGTCCTTCACTTCTGTGAATATCTGCATTCCCAATCTATTTTTCTCTTTTGTTTCTCTTGTGACACTTGCCATTACAGTTTCCATTTTTCTACCCTGCATATTATTTTTGCTGTGCAGGCCATAAATTCTGCTCTCATAATTCTCATGTCTCCTTCGAATAACTCAGGAACAGAATACAGTAACTCTATCTTTCCTTCACGTTCCACAGGGTCCTCTGTCTTATCAAGGGTCTCATCATTTTCCTTCCTTTTGCAGGACTTATTCATAGATGCCTGAACTCATTTACTAGATCTAAGGCCAGATTTTCCTTCTGCTTGTTCTCAGCAGTGTTGTCAGATGCCTTCAATGAGACCAAAAGTAGCATCAAGCTCAGCTACCACACTGATGGTAAATTATTTAACTTGAAAAGGCTACAAACCAAGACTAAAGTGGAAGGAGAGTCGGTGTATGACTCTGTGTTCGCAGATGATTGTGCACTCCATACAACCTCTGAGGATGAGATGAAACAAAGTATGGATCGATTCTCTGCTGCTTGTGCTAATTCTGGCCTAATAATTAAACACCAAGAAAACAGAAGCCTCCAACAGGCAGCACCACACTGTCTATACTTGGAACCATCAGTTACAGCAAATGGAGAAATTCTGAATGCTGTGGATGAGTTTACTTACCTTGGCAATAGGCATTCCAGGGATGTAAACATAGACAATGAAGTTGATGCACACACTGCCAGGGCTAGCTCAGTGTTTGGGAAGCTTCAAAGGAAAGTGTATGAGACAACATGACTAATGTGGAAATATGTTTAACATGATTGTACATGTATACCCTATATCAAATTGCTTGCTGTGTTGGTTAGGAGGGAGAGGAGGGAGGGAAAAAATTTGGGACTCACAATTTTACAAAAATCAATGTTAACAAACATCTTCAAATGTCATTGGGAAAAATACTATTAAGACATTACCAGAGCAATAAAAAATTTTCAAAAGAGAATGTGTGAGAGTAGGCTCCCTATCAAACTGAAGGCCTTGAGAGCTGCTGTGCTCACTTCATTGTTGTATGTCTGTGAAACCTAGACAGTACACCTCAGTGCCATGCCAAGAAAGCGAATCGCTTCCATGTGAATTGTCTTAGGAAAATTTTGAAGAGCATCTGGCAAGACAAGGTATCAGTCACTGAGGTCATCTCTCGAGGTAAACTGCCAAGCATTCAAACTCTACTGCAGAGAGGGAAATTCTGATGGGTTGGCCACATTGCTCAAATGCCAAATGTATGTTTGCCTAAAAGACTATTTGATGGAGAACTCACACAGGGCAAGTGCTCACATGGAGGTCAGAAGAAGTAATATAAAGACACTTTCTAGGTCTCTCTGAAGAACTCTGGAATCAGTTGTGAGACATGGGAGACAATGGCACAGGACTACTCAGCGTGGCATGCCCACATCAAAGAAGGCACCATGCCTAGCAAAGCAGAATTACTGTAACTCAAAAGAAATGTAAGATGTGCAAATTTAGAGACGTCTCCACCCCAAATGTTCATATGCACTATTTCTGCCCAACCTGTGGTAGAACATTCTGAGCTTGTATGGGTCTTATCGGTCACAGTTGGACACACTGTACCTTGACCTCAACACTGTGATGTTATTTTGGTCCTCTTTGAGAAAGGACTAACATAATTCTTTCCTTTTGCAGTATTTACTCATAGATGCCTGAATTAACTTACTAGATCTAGAGACCAGATTTCCTTTTGCTATTAACGTTTTCCCTATTGATTTATTTGCTTAGATTCAAGGTCTTTGAGTTTTCTTCTTCCTGATATCTTTGGTAATTTCAGTCTTTGTTTTCCTGATTTTCTGCTGTTCATTTTCTGACTCCCTCCCCTCTGGTGGTAGTTTTCTTGAGGACTGGATTTCAAAGCATCTGAGCCTCCTCCTATATTGGGCAATTCATAGTTCACCAGCCTTGGGCTCTTCTCCAATGTCTTTTGGGTGATCAGAACTAGCCCTAGTGGGATGCTGTGCTCTTTACCTTAGATTTAGCCCCCCACATGAACAGTGTTCTGTTCTGGTGATTTGTCTCACTCCCTCTGTTCCTCAATTGTCTACCCCAGCACTGGTAGTTTAGAAAGTTGCTGTGCTGGTACTAATGGGCTGTCTGCTGTCGTACTAATGGGCTGTCTGCTGTCGTGCTGTCTGTCAGGGCCTGAGCAAATTTCTGCAACCTGGAGCTGGGGTCTCCACAGCACTGGAAAGAGGTACAGAGGAGGGAGGCTGTAGGAGTATGTTTCACTGTAAGCCTGTGTTTGGGGTCCTTAGCTCTTTTAGTGTAGCCTCACTGCCAGAAGTGTAGTAGTTGAGGATGGAATGTTCGAGTGAGCTCAGGGTATGTGAGCTGTCAGTTCCTGGGCTTTTTTTTGGGGGGGGGGTATTGCCTTCTTTTGGATTCTGGGTGTCCTAGACCATGGAAACACCTGAAGTTGCTGTATCATTGGCACATAACTTCTATTTTTGAGAGGTTTGAGAAGTCGACAGCATCAGAAAAAAAATATCTAGTCTACCATCTTGCTGTTGAAGTGATCTGAAACTTCTCATTGCTTCCTTTTTATAAATGTTCATAAATCATCACCTTAATCATACATTCTAGAATTTGGTCAGGAAGTGAAGTCAAGTTCACCTGTCCATCATTTGTAGACTTTTTTTTGAAAATTAGAACAGTATTTGCCTTCTTTAATTCTGCAGCCTCCCTCTTGTTTTCTCTAATTTTTCAAAGATCACTGACAGTAGGTCAGCAATCATGTCTGCTGGTTCTTTTAGGATCAAGGGTTACAATTCATATGGAACTAATGGTTTGAACTCATTAGGAGCAGCAAGGTGCTCTCTTCCTCCCTCCTCACTTATCTGGGGGATCACTTTCCCCTTAGCCATTATTCTTGTCCTTTATAATACAAAGATTATTCTCCATAGTAGAGAAATCAGAGGCAAATTAAAATTCGGGGAGTTCTGCCTTCTCTCCAGCATTCATTATCATTACCTCGGCCACCCTGAGTGGGCTTATTGGCTCTTTGATGTTCTTCTTTTCCTCATCATGACTAAAAACAAAAGACTCTCTTGTTCTTCCTCAGCATCACTGCCCTGTTTCCACATCAGCACTGGTTTTCTATTGCTTTCTAGATCAAAGCCAGCCTCATCACAGTGGCATTTTGGGCTCTCTAATCTGCCCCAAATTTCTCTCTTCACCTCTCCTCCATAGACTCTGCTGCTCAGCCAGGCCACCTGCTTACTGTCTCTCCCTACCCTGATTATGTGCTTGGGAATAGCAAAGAACCTAATGCACCCAAGATGGTTTTTCAATGTGTAAAGTTCTGACATCCACGTGGTGCTTTAAGATTTGCAACATTCTTTATATACATCATCTCATTTGACCTCCATGATAATTCCTTGGAGGCAGGTGCTATTAGCATCATTCTCATTTTACAGATAATTTGGCAACTGAGACTCAGCAGTGAAGTGCCTTGCTCAGAGTCACATAGTAAATATGTGTATCTGAGGCAGGATTTGAACTCAGGTTTTACTGATTCGCAGTGCAGCTCCTAAGCTACTTTGTCACACTGCTTCTTATCTGATACTAATGACAACCCCAGGAAAAAAGTTCTAGGATCACAGGTTCATTGATTGAGAACTGGAAGGCTACTCTAGGTATTATGACCCTCAACTTACAGATGAGGATACCAGGCTTTAGAGAGGTTAAATGAGTTGGCCAAAGTCACACAGCTCGGAAGCATCAGAAGTGAGATTCATACCCTAACCTGCTGATCCTAGACCTTGCCCTCTTTCCACCAAATTGCTACTGTTGCTCAAATGTAAGACATGGTTATTACTGCTATAAAGTGAAGGACATTCCATCTCACTTACTATGCTCTTCCCATATTGGCTCCCCAACTCCAAATATTATATTCTGCCTGCCATACCACTTTTGATAAATCTCCTAATCCCTTCCTTTATTTGCTCCTTCATATAACTTCCAATTTTCAAGACAACTTCATGGAGGCCTGTTTTATTATTGTCTTTGCGTAAGCATTACCCATTGTCTTTAGTGACAAAAAATAAAGAATGATCCATAACCTAGTCCATATCCTTCAGGAGAGAGAGTAACAGCCCACTTGATGTCTATGCCAATGAATATCCCCATACTATCAAATATTACAAGGGTGTGTTACCACGACTAAAATAATCAAAACAGACTGCAGCTATCACTGCAAAAAAAACCTCACTGGCTGGGGAACTAGTTGGATATGGTATACAAAGCTAAGAAAGCATGTGCTCCATCCACTGTTTGACACATATGAGTTTCAATGAGGTGTTTTAAAGCTTTCTGAATAAGATTAATAGCTTCAGAAGCCACGTCAAACTTGGAAAGTGGCTTTCCTTCAATTAGCGAAAGTTTATGATTAATGACAACACCGTCATTATGGTTTTTTTTAAACCCAGAGATGGGCCATTTCTTACTCTACTTCAACTTTCCCAAACTTATTATCAAGAGTTCTCTCCCACCTTGACCTGTAGTAATTCTTAAACAGAGAGTCTACATGCATTAATGGCTAGAGGGCCACCAGGACAACCAGAAAGAACTGGGTTCAGGTTTGGCTTCTAACACATATTATGTGATAACGGCCAAGTCATTAAACTTCTCAGTGCCCTGAACAACAATCTAAAACTGTAAGTTACAAGAGCTGCCCACCTGCATCAGTGGAGAGAGTTTCTAAACTTCAGTAATGAAATCTCCTTGCCCTCCCCAAAACTCTTAGACATTACTTATTATACTTTAATTCATAGTCTCCTCCTTCAGATCTCTCCTTCCCTTGTCATTTTTCCCTTTCAGACATACCCTCCAATGTTTTTCTGCGTTTGCCTCCCCAGAAAAAAAGTCAGTCCACCAAAGGACAAGAATGGCCTAAAGCAAAGAGAAGCACAGCATCAGGGTAACTCTGCAACTCTATGGGGCACTCTTTAATGTGACTTTGAGGCTTGGCACTACAGCAGCAGGGGCACCACTGTGCACTTTATAGTTGCTTAGCCAAACTTGGGAAATTTACATTTCTATGATGTTCCACTGGAAACTCAGAGTTTACCAGTTCAAAGAAAGAAAGATGGCTCTGGAAATTGGCCCAAGGTACTTAATAATGAGCCCCAAAATGCATTCCATTCTGGAGTAGGTTCCCCATCTTAGAGTTTGCATTGGGATGAAGTTTCATGACCAAAGTCTTTTAAATGTGACTCCCCAAGTATTGTACCAACCAAACTTGTTCTCTTCATCCTTCATACCTAGAATTCTGAGGGGACCTTACTAGACAACAAATCACCTCTCCCATAGCTGTTGAATAAATCAGAATTTTTCTTTTCCAGAAATCAGCTCATTCCAGAAAAAGAAGCATTAACTCTGTGAAAAGCTGTTCTTCTGAGGAAAGAGTACAAGTCTCTATACAAAATGGGATGCTATTTGATCACTGGAAGACCTCAAAATTAGAAATGGAAAAATTCCAACACTATCTCAAGGAAACATGATGCCATAGACAGAGGGACAGGCAGAGGACCTGCGCCACTTGCTTCCTGTGAGGCCTTGAGTAAATCACTTCCCTCTGGTCTTCAGTGTCCTCCTCTGTAAAATGAGGGGGTTAGACTAGCTGGTCTCCAAGCTGGCCTCCAAGGGCTCTGCCAGCTCCAAACCCATGACCCCATGTTTCTTCCCATATTGAGTACTCTACACTCAGAATCACAGGGCCACTAATTGTTTCTAAATTAACGGGGGAGAAGTTTCAATGACTCTCCATGAGCGCCCCACCTCCCACCACTCAGGATTCTCAGATTCTATGTGACTTAGAGGAAAAACCAGGAAAGGAGACTGAGGAAGGATGCTCATCCAGGTCAGAGCAATGTCACGGAAGCCAAGGGGGATGTTCAATAGTGCTAAAATGGCAGGAAGGGTGAAGGGAGTTGGTCAACATTACTCTGAGCTAGGCATTGTGCCAAGCACCTGGGATACAAAGTAAAGCAAAAATATTGTTGCTGTCCTCAACAGCTCATCATGTAATGGGGCAGACACCAAGAAGACAATGCTGTACAAACAAGCTACAGACGGGGCAGGTGAAAGGTGCTCTAGAAAGGGAAGGCACTGGAAATGGGGGGAACCAGGAAAGGCCTCCTGTAGAAGGCAGACTCAAGCTGAGTCTTGAAGGAGGCCCAAGAAACCAAAAGGCAGAGAGGGGAGGGAAAAAGCATTCTGGCATGGGCTTGGAAATAGGAGACAGAATATTATATTGAAGGAAGTAGGACACTGTCTGAATTGGAGAGTGCATGAATCGGAGTCGAATGTAAAACGACCAGAAAGGCAGGAAGGGGGCAGGTTCTAAAGCTTTACATACTAAGAAAGGAGATTCTATTTGATCTGGAGGGAAAAGGGAGTTGCCAAGGTTCATTTAGGAGAAAACTGATACACTCTGGACAAATCGACTTGGCAGCTGAATGGAGGATGGACTAGAGGGAAGAGAGACTCAAGGCGGGGCTAACAATCCCAAGGGACTATTGCAATGGTCTAGGCTAGAGGTAATGAGGGCCCAAGCAAGGCCAAGCCAGAAAAGCTATCGCATTCAGACCCGAAGTCATTACTGCTACACAATTATTTAGATGTCACAAAAGGCTAAGAGGAAGGAACACTACATCGCAAATTTGGCCTCAGATATTGACTACATACTAGCTGTGTGATCCTGAACAAGTCACTTAACTTTTCACATCTCTAAAGATGGAAATAATAAGAGCTAGCTAGGTGGCCACAGTGATAGAGTGCTGGACCTAGAGTCTAGAAGAACTGAGTTCAAATCTGGTCTCAGACACTTACTAGGTATGTGACCCTGGGCAAGTCACTTCATTTTGTTCACCTCACTCTCCTCATCTGTGAAATGGGAATAAGAATGGTACCTACCTTCCAGGGCTGTTATGAGGATCAAATGAAATAATGTTTGTAAAGCTCTTTGCAAGCCCTCAAGTGCCACAAATGGTGGTTATTGCTATTCTTATCATGATCATGGTCATGGCCCTGAAGAAGAGAAGAAAACATGAAGAAAAAAATGAGTTTCCCCACTTTGCAGAGGTGGGGGACCGGGAGTGTGAAATACTACACATACTGTCACTTAGTTAATGTGATCATTACTGTTGCTAAACGGATTTTTTCTTCCCTTTTATTCTGTTACAAGGGATGGCTCTGGGATGGGGTGGGGAAGGGATATACTGGAAAATAAAGGTGATTTCAATGTAACTATATCAATGAAAACATTTTCAAAAGAAGTCACTGGTAACCTGTGAGTGCACAGCTTCAGCAGAGGGGTAGCACCAGAGGCCAGAATACAAGGAGTTAATATGTGAATGGGTGTTGCCAAAGCAGAGGCAGTGAGTATAGACTAGTGGGCTACCTTGCAGGCCACAACATTCCCCAGGGCAGCCCAAACCAGACTGAGAAATTATTTTATAAAATAAATGTAACTCTAATAGAACACAGATAACATGAATATGTGGTTTCCCAAGCCAATCTGCAGCCCACAGGTATCCTTACGGAAGGGTTACCGGCCCCTGTTTTTTAGATAAGTTGGACAATGCTGCTCTTGAAATTAGCTATGAAATGGAGGAGTGCACAGAATGGCAGACTGAGGGGAGGGAAGAAAGAGTCAGGGGGATGCTTTCTGGTGGCTAGGTAAGATGTGAACCTGTTTGTAAGCAGTTGGGGAAGTAACCAGTAGCAAGGGAGAAACTGATGAGGCAAGGTTCAGAAAAAGATGGGAGCTGTGATTGGGATGAGAATACAAATGGGCAGCCTAGAGTTTGGCAAGGAAAAAGGCCACCTGCTCCCCAGACGAGACTCTAGGACGGGAGGCTGCAGGAAGTCAGAGCTAGGTTTTGTGGCCTGAGGGAAGGGAGAGGAAAGAACTCATGACAGATGGCCTCAATATTCTCCATAAAGTTCAGTAGAGGAGGTCATTGGCTAAGCAACTCAATAGCAACGCCATGTTTTGTCTGGGATGGTGGTAGATTGCTCTTGTGACCGCCAGAGAAGTGGGACAAGTTGAGAGACAAGTTTTGTTTGTGACAAATTGGGTTTGAAGTCGACATCAAAGTGGAGATGTCCCACAGGCAGCAGCAAAAGAGCAATGTTTCCACAGATTTGTGGTTTTTTCTTCCATTGCTTGTTTTCCCTTTTCAAGCCAGCAATTTTCCAAGCCTTTACCCAAGTTTACTCTTGTGTTTGCTACTAAGCATCACTTGGGGGACTAGGCTACAGACTGGATAGCTATTTAGGTTTGGAAAATGCTGACTTTGGAATTGAGATGAGGGACTATTTCATAGGGGAGGCACCCAATGGGGCTGCACATTGGAGGCCATCTCACTGTCTCCTGCAGCTGTGGCACCAAGACTTGTACACTCGTCTGCTACACACCTGACATTCAACCTGACTAAAGAAACCCGCGCCAATGCCAAACTTGCAGTCTGACACCATAATCATAAACATGTCCCCCGATCCCAATCAGCTGCTACCAAGATAGACTTTGCTCAGGAATGCCTTACAGAGACCAACTCCAGGAAAAAGAATATACAATTCAATCAGACATTCTTTTCACATCCTATAGAGAACATGATTTCCCTTGGTTAGAATTTGTAATTTCAATAAAATATATATGCATATAGAATATATTACTATATTATATGTATAACTGCTATGTAATTCTTCTATTATAATGAATACTCGATCTAACATATTCACTACCTTGGGACCTTAGCCAAGTCCCCTATTCTTGTTGGGCCTCAGTTTTCTCTTCTTCAAAATGAAGTTGCTGGCCTGGGTTAGCTCTAAGATTCTTTCCAGTTTTCCAAGTTGAAGATGACTCTTCCTCTGCCCTATGAAATATGGCAAGCCCAGAATCTCCAGAAAAGGCTTACAAAAACACTGAGGGTTGACTGATTTCTGTAGTTGACTCAGACTTTCTCCAGCATGGAAGGCCTCTCTGGTGCTAGCTTTGGGGTGTGACTCTTTGGGGGCATGGCCCATCCAGCTGGTTGGGAAGAACCAGACGAGGCTCAGCCACTGCTGAGGAGATGGAGTTCTAGACCCCTGCTCCACAGGGCTCCGATGAATCACTGAGGCATTTGCTCTTCTATCAGATTTGACAGAAATCATTGTCCCAATAACACTGGAGAAACTTTTTCTTCTCCTCTCTCTGAGATTTTCTACTCTACTGATGCTCTGGGAACAGTTCTGGGCCCTTTCAATGTCATCTCTTCTACCGCATCCATCACCACTTCCAGAGACCTCACAAATCTTTTTCCCAAACTAAAGGCTCAGTTTTTCTCCCCCTGATTTGTTTCACAGGATCCCTGAGGAACCTAAGCTCTTTACCAAAGTGCTTTCAACCATTTGGTTTTGTTTTTTGTTCCCCTCCCCACCCCCACCCCCAGCTGCTCTTCCACCTTGGGTGGCTAAAAATGAGTCAGCATTTAAAGTGAGGAGGGATGAAAGGGCATGACATTCTACACCCTTTCGAGAGGCCTGAAAGTAGCCTGACTCCCTCTGCTAAGCAGCCTAAACCCCATATGTGCCCAGGGAGAAATCATTCCACTTCCTCTAATCAAACTGAATTGGATAAGCATTAGTAAGCACCTACTATGTTCTAGGTTCTAGGGATCCAAAGACAAAGACTAAACAGTCTCTGCCCTCAAGGTTGTTTCTACTGAGGGCAACAACCTATACCCAGATAAGTAAATACCGAATCTCCACAAAGCAAATACAACAGCATTGGAGGGGAGGCTGAGCCTTGAACCGAAATCACAAAATGCTCATGCTCCCTTTCCTCTTCATGCTTCAAGCAGCAGTATGGAGCAGCAGAAGGACAGCTCACTGGCTTGGAGTCATCAGGCCTGAGCTCAAATACTGACTCAATTCCTACCTATGTGATTTGAGGAAGGCCCAGAAGCTCTCAGGGCCTCTGTTTTCCTCATCAGTAAAATAAGAGCCTTGGCTTGGGGGATGTTCAAAGGTCCTTCCAGCTCTGTGTCTCTGATCCTAGGCCTCGAGTGAGGTAGGGCATTCCAATCTGCCTTCTGTTTTTTCAACTTCCTCCCTTCTCTAAGCAACTATTAGAAGGCATCACAGTTGTGCTTTTGCAATTTGAATGGCTTATTCCTTTGAGGAATTCCTAGAATAAGATTCCACTATGTAAACAGTCCTCAGACCCTGGGTTCTTTTGACAGCTTGGCCACTAGCTAGGTAAGTGACCTTAGGGAAATCCCTTTGCATCTCTGGCTCTCTGTCACTAAGGATCCTTCTCTAAGGATCAAGCTCTTAAGTTCTATCCTTCAGCTCTATAAAGTCACAAACACTCTCCGAAAATTCCAACAGAAAAAAGAAAGAGGCTGCATGAGTTTGCCTCTCCTTTCTTTTCTTCCATCACTCTGTAACACAAGGGAATTCATCCCGCAAAGATGCTATATAACCTTCTCCCCCGGGCTCTTTATAACATAGCTATGAACCAGCACTCTTGGATAGCTGTAAAAATAGGAGAATGTTCCCACAGAAAAACCAAGGACACTTCTGATTTTGAAGCCCTGAGTAATATAGGTCAGAAGACAGAGGTCAGGAAAGAAGCTGAAGAAGCTGAGAACCCCCAGAGAGTCTCAAAACCCTTTGTGAATAATTTATTTGGCTAAAATCATACTCTGACCTTTAGGCTGCAAAACATAGATCATATGACCCAGCTGGACCAAGCACTGGTTCTTATTAGACATTGGGAGTTCTAACTAAACCAGCTTACAGGGCAGACAAATCTTGAGCTTCCCAGAAGAAAAGATAATGTTATGGGGGCTGGAAAGAGCTATCAAGAACTAAAAAAATATGCACCTTCTCACTAGGTGTCGTGTTATCCCGAGTATGGGCATGATCGTTACTAACAATTGCATGGTCCCCGATGTTGTCACTTTCTTTTCAGGACCAAGATCTTGAAACCAAATGATCCAACAACACCAAGGGGCCAGGCCATGCTTTCACTAGTATTAATGTTTTGGGGAAGAAAACCCCTGGGGGTGTCCTTGGTGATATATAAGCACTCTTCCAACAAAGCTAGAGGTATGATATTCAATAAAGCTGGGACTTATTTCTCTTAAAAGTTATGTTTATGGACAGAAAACTAACTCGATAAAAAGGGCATCATGGGGCTTCATATTTATTCTGCCTCCATGACTTCCAGATCAAATTTGTTGCATTTACAAGCTAAAGGTGGATTTTTCACCTTACTTTCAGCTCACAAATTTCTCATCTGAATGCAAAGTTCTATTTGGCAACAGAATTTCAGATCATTTCATGGCAGGGCATAAGTCCATAACCACACCCACTTTGCCAGCCTGTCCAAGGTCACCATTGGGCCTTTTGTTTCCATTCCCCAATGAATTATGTACCCTTCCTGGCATTCAGGTCAAGACTGCATTTTCCCACAACATCGTCAAATAGGCAAAATTGTCACTCTAACACTTTTAGACCAACTACAAAATGAATGTGGGGATCTAAAAAAATCCATGCCTGATATTTCACTGAAAAAATTGAGGCCATTTGGTGTGAGCTCCCTCTTCTTCTCCTGCCACTGTCTCCTCTTTCACCTGTGTCTCATACAGCCCTTCTTCTTGCCAAGGCAAAGCCTTCTACCTGCATCCTTCATCCCATTCTATCCATTTTCTGCAGAAGATTGCTTCCACTTTGCTTCCTTTTCCCTTCAGGTTCTTAGTTTCCCCAGCTTTCTTCAGATCACAGGTGAAATACCACCCACCACATATTAGACCTTTCCAATTGCCCTGCTAACATTCTCTCCCTCTTTAAATTGCTTTATATTAGAAGTAAGTAGTAACAGTGTGGCTCAGACTTTATATGCAGAGCAGGGTCTCAGTTCCAACATCTAGCCCAGCCCACAGAAGAATAATCAGAGCAGGAATCCTAGACCATTGGGGAACCTAGACATCTGTCACTCTGAACCAATAAAGTGCTCCATCTGGTTGATAGGGTCAGGGATGTCAGGCAGAGCTCAGACCGGGGGGAAAGTGATCAGACTTGGCCCTGAATCTAACCACTTTGAGAGCACTGAAAGCTTACAGAACCCCAGCCTATCTCTGAGATCCTGGAATAACACAATATTCAATATCCCAAGAAAGCAGCAACAGGGTCACAGTCCAGACCTCCAAAAGTGTGGAAGAACCCAGCCCTAACATCAAATCCAAAGTCAGGATGCAGGTTGGAAGAATGAGCAAACAAAAAAAGAGTCCCACCATAAAGAACTATTATGGTAGCAGGAACACTCAAGACATAAACCCAGAAGAAAAGAATGACTCCAAAATATCTACAAGCAAAGCCTCAGAGAAAAACAGAGCTTGGGCAAAAATTTAACTAGGATTCCTGGAAGAGATAGAATAAGAGTTTTCCCAAAAAAAGGAATTAAAATTTGTGTCTGTTTCTACAAATGAAATTAGAGCACTTAAGGAAAAGAAATGGAAAGGAAACAAGAACTATAGAAGAAAGAAATGTATAGGGAACTAACAGCCTGACACATGAGGACAACACCTTGCCCAAGCAACTGACTCCTTGAAAATTCAAATGGACCAAACAGAATCCAATGACTCCATGAGGTAAAAATAAATATTAAAACAAAGTCAAAAGATTGAAAATACAGAAGAAAATATAAGACATGTATAGCAAAAATGACTGACCTGGAAAACAGATCAAGGAGAAAAAAATTTAAGAATCATTGGACTATCTGAATACCATGACCAAAAAAGGAAAGAAGCTAGAGAGCACATTTCAAGAAATCTTACAAGAAAATTGTCTAGATCTCTTAGAACCAGAGGGCAAAATAGAAATAGGAAGAATTCAAGAGTTATCTCCTGAAAAAACCCCCGCCCTCACCCCCCCACACACACACATACACGCATTGAAAATTCCCCATCTTGGAATGGGGGGAGGGCATCTTGGAGTAGGGGGAGGGTAGAAATGGGGAAAAAATTTGTAATTCAAACTCTTGTGAAAATTAATGCTGAAAACTAAAAATATTAAATAAATAAAAAATTATTTAAAAAAGACAATTCCCAGGAAAAATCATAGCAAAAACTCCAGAGTTTCCAGGTCAAAGAAAAATTACTGCAAGTGATCAGAAAGAAAGAATCTGAGTACCAAGGATCCGTAGTCAGGATCATACATGATTTAAAATAGCCACTAATAAAAAGGAGCAGAGAGCTTGGAACATGGTATTCCAGGAGGCAAGGAATATGGGCTCCCAGCAAAACTCAATTACCAGCCAAAGTGAGTAGCCTTTACTGAAATAGAGGTCTTCCCAAGCATTCCTGTTGAAAAGAGCAGAGCTGTGTAGAAACTCTGAGGTTCAAACAGAGAAGTGAAGAGAAACGTAAAAAGGGAAGCATGAATGAGCAATGATAAAGGACTGATCAAGGATAAACTGCTTACATTCAAATATGGGGAGATGATACATGGTCCCCTCCAAGCCCTATTATCATCAGGGGTAAGAGAATGAATCCAATTAGATAAGGCCTAACAGTGGATGGGTTATATCTTGATGATCTTAAGAAAGGAATGGAAAGGGAGGGGAAGAGGAATTACACTGAGGGGAAAGGGGAAAGAAGATTAGAGAAAGTTAGATAATCATATAATCAGGGTGTGCAAGTAGACAAGAAAAAGGGGGGCTAGGGGAGAGGATGACATTGGGATCTCACTCTCATCTGAAATGGTCAAAAGAAGGAAGAATACATGTGCGCGCACGCGCGCACACACACACACACAGAGTTGGGTACAGAAATACATTTCATTCAACAAGGAAATAGAAGGGGAAAGGGGAATTAGAGAAAGACCAGAATGAGGGAGGGATTAGTATTAAGTAAAACAAAATCTAAGGAGGTACAAAAAATCTTTACAGCTCTTTCTGAGATGGAGAACAGGAATCTGAAAGGGTGCCTGTAAATTGGGAAATGGACGAACAAGCTATGGTATAGAAATATGATGGAAGACTTGTGCCGAATTCTTATCAACGTAATGACCAACCAAGATTCCAGAGAGTAATGAAACACACTATCAATCTTTTTGAGAGCTGAAAGATTCAGAATGCAGAATGAAACTGGGGGTGGGGGTGGGAATATGACCAATGTGGAAATTTGTTTTGATTGCCTATACATGTGTATACTGGCTTTGGTTTTTCTTGTGTTCTCACTGGGGGATGGGGAGGATTGATGTGGAAGGGTAAGAAGGCAGATTTTGGCCGATTAAATAAATAACATATTTTTTAAAAAAAATTTCAAATTTACTTTGTATTATTTTGCTAGCACGGTGTATTTGCTGATCTATATGCATACCATATCCTTTAGTGGAACGGATTCATGTGACAAGAGGGTATTAAATGTCTACTATGTTACAAACACTGTTTTAGGCACTGAAATGTAAACTCCTTGATGGTAGGGACTGCTGTATTGTTGGTTTTTGCCTTTGTTAAAAAACAAAACACTTATCTTGTCACTATACGCTGTGAACTCCCTACTAGACCCTAGAGACCACACCCTGGCAGACAATCCACCCAGCTTTGGAAGTCCTAGCTTGGGGCCAATCAGTCAGGACTGGCAAATGAAGGCAAAAGTTCCACAACCCATCCTATCGGGCTTCCATCAGCGTACTCTTCACATCTCAGCCAGTCAGTCACAATGCCCATTTTCTTAATATCAACTGTGACATAGCACATATAACCTGTCCCTCATCATACCAACCCCTAACTCTAGAAATGTTAATCTGGATCAAGTCATCTTTCCCAAGAGTCCATAGACCAAAATACCCATTCTTAAGCACTAATATGGGTTAGCTCCCTTTATTAGAATGTCAGCTTCTTGAAGACAGACTGCCTCGCGCACTCAGCTTTTAGCATAGTGCTTCTCAGGGTAAGTGCTTAATGAGCGGTTTTTCATTACTTTATTCATCTATATTCTTGACACTGAGCACACTGCCAGATACGTAGCATTTGCTTCATAAATATTTGTTGGAATGGATTACATGGAACCTCATGGTCTTCCATCACTTTCCATCACTGCTCTCAAACCCAGCTTGGGCTCCCAGGAGTAACTATTTCCAGGTAGCTCTTCAGCTGCATTTTTTCACTGGTGTGAAAGCTACCAGGGATGCAGTTACTAGCGTTACAGCTGGGGATGTTACTCTCAACTTTGCAAAAACCTATCTAAAGTATACTAGACTAGAATGATTAATAGCCTGCATCAGAGTCTCTTGGCTATAAAAAGAGAGAGAGGGGCAGAGAGATTATATTGGTTACACTGCACTTGTAGATTCATTTCTGAAAGTGAAATTTGGTGAGTTATGAGAAAAAGTCTAGAGAGTTGTTTCAGTTTGTTGTTGATCTTAGAAATATTGGGCTATTCTCACAAATGTAAAAAGATTTGCAATAAAACTCTCCATAGGCTGCACTCTTCATCTTGGCATATGATTTCAAAAGCCCAAATGACTTTTCAAGCATTTCCAAGAATGTTGTCCTTCAGTCACTTTTCAGTTGTGTCTGACTCTTCATGACCCCATTTGGAGTTGTTGGGGTTTTTTGGCAAAGATACTAGAGAGGTTTGCCATTTCCTTCTCCAGCTTACTTTACAGATGAGGAAACTGAGGCAAACAGGGTTAAATGTTTGCCCAGAGTCACCCAGCTAGGAAGTGTCTAAGGCTATATCTGAACTCAGCAAGATTGGTCTTCCTGACTCCAGGCCAGGCACTCTATGAGCCACCTGCCCGCCCCATTTCCAAGAATAGAGTTTACTAACAGTTAGCAACTCTCCCCTTTCCTCCCCTCCATCCCAACAAAGTATACAAAAAGAGGAATATCTATGTAATACTGGAATACACAAATGAGCAAAGGCTCTGGTTTTTTCATCAGTATAGGGGAACTCTATGCTTGAGAATTCCCTCCAACAAACACAGCTTGAACTCTATCTACAATTTAGCAGATAAATGCCAGGGGGTAAACTGAGGCACATACTGTCTCCTAGCCTAGCATTTTATCCACTATTCCAGAGAAACAGAGAGGAAAATCTGTGCTTCCATGTGCAGACTTCTTACCACCTATTCCAATAACCCAGGGTAACCTCTAACTCTTAAATTGGTATGCAAGGTATTGCAACCTCTAGGGAAATGGATTCAGAGTGGCTTCAATGTACTGTTATGCCTTTCCAGATATAAAAGGCATTTTCTATTCTCCCAGGTTTTGTATTAATATATTCAATTAGCATTTATTAAGTGCCAACTATATGAAAGGCAGTATGCTAGACACTAGATATACAAATACAAAAATGAAAGGCATTGCCTTCAAGGGGTCACGTTCTACTGTGGGGCAAGTTGAGGTAAGGGGAGATAATATGATCAGAGAAATTAAATGCGAAACAACTAGTAACTGGGAGAGTCAGTATAGGTTCCATACAAGGAGGTAGTACTTGAGCTGAGCGCTGAAGGAGGACAGCCCATGCATGGCAGATACCCTGTGCAAAGCCTGGACATGGGACATGGGGCATTTTCTATGGGGAACAGGAAGCACATTCATTAGTCAGCTGCCTTGAACAGAGAAAGCATGGAGGGAAAGCATGACTGGAGTCAGGTGACTAAGCCTTTAGATGTCAAACAGTGGCGTTTTATTTTACCCAAGTGCTGAGAGGGAGCCACAGGAGCCTCTTGGGCAGGGAAGTGACTTGGTTGAACTCTTGCTTTAGGAAAGAAGGCAGGGGAGGGAAACCTAGGCCCAAGTGAGTGCAGCCCACTCGGGACCGTTAATGTCTAGCACCATTTTCTTGCTCACACTGTTCCTGAAGCACAAGGCTGTTAAGGGTAAATTGTTGAATACTATGATTTAAGGTGGTAAAGATTACATGGGACCTATGACAAAAGAACAGGGATTAAGCTTATAAGACACAGGTAGACAGAGAGATGGATAGAGATAGAGACAGAGACAGAGGCAGAGGCAGAGGCAGAGGCAGACAGAAACAGACACAGAGAGAATGAATGTGTACTTTGCATCTTTTGTAATTTCTGCTATATCCCAGAGCACACTGACTTTGATCGAAGAGAGGAAAACAGGATGTGAGCCTGGGGCCAAAGGGAAAGGTCCAGATGTACCCTTCTAGCCACAGCATGAGATCTCCTATAGCACCAAATGACAGCCCTGAATCCTTACAGCATTTCCTTGGCAGCTCAGTGATGCTCTAATTAGAAAATACTGCTTATCATAATTTTATCTCCAGACAAAGCAGAAGAAGGAATGGAATCTAACCCAAATGCTGAAGCATCGTAGGTCTCTTATCACAGCCACCAGGCTGAGCCAATCTGAAGATGTTCTGCTAACTTCTACTGATATGGAAGAACTCCATGGCAGCGGGTGGGTGGGGGTAGGGGAAGGAATCTCTGCAAAAGTCAATCCTCCAAAATTAGCACTTTGAAAAAGTAAGTAAAAGGCTGGACTGGAGTAAGCAGTTTGAATAACTTGTTTCATATTGCCATTATGTATAGAAAACCAGCATTTTACTTTTTTAGAAAAATAATTTTTTGATATCTTTTATTTTTATGTCACCTACACTTTTCACTGTCACCTTCCAAGAGAGCCATCATGTGGAACAAAGTTTGATTTAAAAAAAGAAGCTAGGGATACAAAGATGAATCAGTCCTTGCCCTCAATGAGCTCACAATCTATGGGAGTGGAGGCGGAACATATGTACATACATGCAAAATAGATGCAAGGTACCATGGGAGAGGGAAACAATAGGAGGTGGGAGAGATGAGCAAAGGCCTCCCATAGGAGGAGACGCTTGAAGGAAACAAGGGATTTTAGGAGGCAGAGGTGAGGGAGATAGTCAGTCCAATGTCATGGAGACAGGAGATGCAGGAAAAATCAGAAAAATCAATTAATAGATAGGAATAAATCAGACAATATATGAAATGGTACACACCTGTGAACTTTCCACAATGGGTGTGATAATTCACAATTCCACCAACAATGCACTAGTGTGCCTATCTTCTCACAGCCCCTCCAGCATTGACTATTTCCTGCCTTGCTGGGTTTGAGGTGATCAGTGCATTTCTCTTATTATTAGTGATCCAAAGAATTCTTTCACAGAGCTGTTAGTAGTTTGCAATTCTTCCTTTGAGAACTGTTCATATTCTTTGACCACTCATTTTATTAGAAAATGTTAACATTTTCCTTCTTAATTGACATTAATAGTTATTGCCTTTAAATTCAGAGATTAGTGATTAGTAATTCAATTTCTTAAAAGCCTGATTTTAAAACTTTACTCCACAATTTATAGAAATGCAATCCTTTGAGAAGAAGGGAACGATGATCATAAATGTTACACTGGAAAGAATGCTGGATATGGAGTCAGAAGACCTGGCTTTTGGGCCTCAGCCTACTCACCTATAAAATGATGGGGTACAATCCCTCCCAACTCAAAATCTCTGATCCCCCGCACCTGCGTTCTCAGTACAGACATGTGATAGGGAAATGAGTGCTCTGTTCAGAACGTGCAGGTAAGAGACAGTGGTATGCCTTCTTTTGGTCAGCCCCAGCATGCTTGATCGTGCCGATTCTTTTCTTTGGGCAAAGACTGACACTCACAAAGAAGTGTCTCTTACTTATTATCCTAGTCTTTAGGGTCCAGTAGTATCTACAGTCAATTAGTCAGTCAAGAAACACTTATTAAGTGCCTACTACTGAATCCAAACTAGAAGTTTGGACCTAGAGGGCCACATGTGGAGATACACTGGAAATACAAAAAGAGGCAAAGGCAGCCTCTACCTCCAAGGAGCTCCCAATCTAATGGTGGAGATGACAGGCAAACAAATATGTATAAACAAGCTCTACACAGAGGAAATACAAGATAATTAAGAGAGGGAAGGCAGGAGAGTTAAGAGGTGGGAAAGGTGTCCTGCAGAAGACAGGATTTTAGGTGGGACTTAAAGGAAGCCAGGGGAAGGCAAGAGGTAGAGATGAGGAAGGAGCACATTCCAGGCATGGGAAGCAGTCAAAGAAAATGCCCAGAGTCAAGAGATGGAGTATCTTGTTTGTGGAGCAGCAAGGAGACCCAGCGCCACTGGATCAAAGAGTACATGTTGGGGAATACAGTGTAAAAAGACAGAAAATGTATGAAAGGGCTAGTTTATGAAGGACTTTGGATGCCAAACACACCATTTTGTATTGGATCCTGGGAGCAATCGGGAGCCACTGGAGTTTATTGAGTAGGAGAGTGCCATTGTCAGACCTGTGCTTTAGGAAAATCATTTTGGTGGCTGAATGGATGGACTGGAGCAGGGTGAGACAGACCCACCAGCAGGCTATTACAACAGTCCAGGTGTGAGGTGATGAGGGACTACGCCACCTGGCAGCAGCGTCGGAGGGGAGAAGGGTGTATTAGGAGAATGTTGCAAAGGTGAAATCAACAGGTTTGGGCAACAATTTGGAAGGGAGGGTGGTGAGAGATAGTGAGGAGTCCAGGATGACTTCTAAGTTGCAAACCTGAGGGACCAAGGGGATGGTGTTGCCCTTGACAGCAACAGGGAAGTGTGGCAGGGAGTTCTGTTTGAAGCATGTTGAGTTTCAGATGTCTACTGGACATAGAGCTTAAGATGTCTGAAAGGCAGCTAGAGATACAGAAATCCACAGAAACTATGCAATGGATCCTGAGTACAATCTGCCTGCACTTGTTTGTAGCAAGCAGTGCTGCCACAATGACCACTTGCCAAGCTCTTGGAGAAGGGATTTAAAGCTTGTCTCTCCACAAGAAAATATATTTTTAATGCACAACATTACTACGCAATTACAGATTTTCAAGTGATAAATATGTCTAATTGTGCTGTACTTTACCAATCTCTCCATTTACATAACCCCTGTAGAGCCCTCAGATTGGTCCTGAAACTCAGAGAATATGTATTTCTAGAATCAAATGCATACCTGGGCTATAAAATTGAGGATTTGGTGAGTAAGAGCAGCAATAGCAACCTTTTCTTGAGGGGATGTACAGTTAGAGAGAGTCAGCAGCAGTCCCTACACTGTAGGTTAGTGATCTAATCCAACACCTAATTTTGAAAATTGAACCCTTGGTGTTATGACTTACTAAGCAGATGGCTGATTGCAAGATTGGGAGTTGGGGAATGGATCTAAATTACCAAATAGGTAGTACTTGATAAATCATCCTGATATTAGAATCTGGCCAGGATCGAATGAGTGTAAAAACTATGATTTAGGAGTGAATGAAACTGCATAAAGATTTCAAGAGTTCATAAAAATGCAAACAAGAACCAAAAACCCTATGCAGTGAGTGACCAGGTTCAGAGTCCATTATTGATGGATTTTAGAGATTCCAGGAGTTAGAGATCACAGAATTCATAACTAGAGAAGAGATGGCAGCATTGTGGAAGAAGAAAGCTTGTTACACCAGATGTTGTACCAATGACAGCCTAATTCTTGAGAGGCATGTGTTAGGCATGAGTAGGCAACAACACAGTGTTAATGAAGAATTATCCAAGGCTGGGGGGGGGTATCATCAGAGAGCTGTAGAGAGGGAACCATTTGTGTGTCAAGATAGGGATAATCAACCAACAGCTTGGATGTACTCCATTGGTCACCATGCAATGTCCAAGAGATTTAAAAGAAGCCTCACCTCACCCCACCAAAAACAAACCCACAAACACTGGTTGTACTTTCCTCTGGAATATTTATGATAGAGCATGGGCAAGAGTTTCACAAGGTGAGAAGACATAACTGGGTCGTAATCTATATTGTCAAAGGGATTACTCACTGATGAGATCACAGATTCATCCAGGTGTCTCTAGCAATTATGGAAAAAGTACGCCACATTTCTGACCAAAAATAACTTCCAATTTCTGGTTCTAAAAACTGAAGGTAGTAACTTGTATAAGATGATTGGTACTTCTAGTTTGCATTCTAGAGACAGCTAAGTGGCACAGTGATCTGGAATCAGGAAAATCTGAGTTCAAATCCGCCACTTACTAGCTATGTGACCCTAGACAAGTCATTTAACCTCTGACTATCTCAGTTCCCCATAGGTGAAAAGGGGCTCATAAGGGTGCCTACCTCTCAGGGTTGTTACAAGGAAAAAATGAAAAAGTGTTTGTGGAGCAATTTGTAAACCTTAAAGTACAATAGAAATACTTGCTATTGTTCTGGCTGTTCTTAAGACAGCCAAATGTGTACTCAGAGTTAGAGTTCACTAAGACATCAGGATGAAAATACACAGCGAATGGATTTGGGCACACGCACACGCACATACACACGCACTCGCACACACACACGCACACGCACACACACACAGTCTTTCACCCCAGTACATGAGTGTTCATATGGGTTCGTATTCGGTTTTATTCAATATCAGCATTTAGAAAAGAGCCCTGTTCTCTCAGATCATCCACAGTCATCATCGTCACCACTGCTCACACTTAGTTAACACTTTCGTGTCTTCAAAGTAGCTCATCTGATCTCTCCAACAACTCTGGGAGGCAGCGGCAATTATTATTTTCCTTTTATACATGAGGAAAATGGGGCTCAGAAAGGTTAGGGCAGTGAGGCGGCTCAGTGGATAGAGCACTGGGTCTAGACTCTGGAAGATCGAAGTTCAAATATGGCTTCAGACACTTAGGGAAGTCACTTTATCCCTGTCTGCATCAAGTTTCCTTTGTAAAATGGGGATCATTACAGTATCTCCCCCCAGGGTTGTTACAAGGATCAAATGGGATAAAGCACTTAGCACGGTACCAGCACACAGTAGGCATTACATCAATGTTACACGAGAGCTGTTACTCTACTTGTTTTCATTATTGCTATTATTCTTAAGTGACTAGCGTAGAGTCACACAAGCACCAAGTGTCTGACATGTCATTTGATCCTTCATTTTCCTCTACTATGTTAAGATGGCCTGGTGACATCATCAGCGTACTCTATCTCAGACAGCTTGACATCATTTTAGGCATCAGATAGTCCCAAAAATGGGCCAAGTGTATATTTGTATATGAGACCACATTTGTTATTGATTTCCATTACAGTTGCAGGGCTGTGTTCTCATAGAAAACATGTTGGCTCCACTGTGGTACACAAGTTGTGTGTTCAGGGTCCACCACCCATTTCAAGAGGTCATTTCCTTTGTCAACATGCGTTTATCGTTTCCTATACAAACTGCTTCAGAATGTTAAAGACAGAAGTGAGTAAGTACACATCCACTGATTTCTTCATTCTTTCTACTTTGGGTCTTTGTAAAAGAAAGTTGTGGGAGAAGAAAGAAGGCCCTGAACCAGATAAGGCTAAAGAGGGCAGGTCAGTGATTTAGAGGGATTCAGACAAGTGAAGAAAGACAGGAGTTGTCTTTGAGGAGGAAAAATTGAGGGAACATTGAAGGTAAACAACCCACAGGACTAGACCTGAGACCAGATTCTAAGATTCCACTTCTGGGTTCTGTGAAAAAAAGGAGAAGACAAGCAAGATTAAGGAGAATATCACATGATTAAGGAGGAAAGAAGGATCAGAGTGTAGGACATAAAGAAAAAGAATCAGAAGGAAAAGGACAAGATTGTTGGCAAGACAGTGTAGGGCAAGGAAAGCAAAAAGTGGAATGAGTAAAGGGTAAAGTGAAATCATAGAGGGGGCAGTGCGTATGGCAACATGGCGGCACAGGTAGGAGGCTGCTATACGGTAGAGGGGAAGGAGGAGGATGGGAGATCAACTGGAGCTGTCAAGTGATGGAGAAGTAATAATTGGCTGTAAAAGTTTGAACTAGGCGCTTAGGACTGGAGTGTAAACACTCACAGGTACCTCAATAAAACAAGGTTGAAAATTCCAAGCAGAATGGAGAGTAGAGGAGATAGTGCAGTGACTCGCATTAAGTGTGCGATGCTTTTATTTCTGCCACAGTTGAATGACTCTTAGCTGTATTCTAAGTGTAGTCTCATCTCTCTCCTGGGGAGGGGGTTAAAGGATGTCTCTCCATAATCCAGGTGTCAGGCACAATAAATGTTCCGAAAGGAAACAGAAGTGAGGCTTCAATGGGAAAAAGGGGGATTGGAGGCAGAGGACAGGAGACTTGACCCTTCTCAGAATGTTAGAAAGTGGAGGAAGAGCAGAAAGAGAAGAGCTGGGAATCACATTGGAGGTTCCTACTTAAGAGGGGGGCATTGCGTACTCTGAGGAGGTAGCACCTTGTCCTCCCAAGAATGAAATGTTCTCAGATAAGAGGTGTTCTGGCACAAAGCAAAGAATAACAGCTGATGATGATTTCCTGATAACGAAGTAGCTACCTGTACATCTGCCAATAGAGGTCTGCATTTCTCTTGGGGTGAACACAACAGAGACCACTCCTGAAAGTTAGACAAAGCTGCCACCTCCCTACTTCTGGTGATTCACGGGAAACAAAAATATTTTCAGAGACCATAAAGTCTTGGACAGGACATTAAAGATCAGGGGCACATGTTGTGAACTCATGGTTGCCCACTGAAGTCACTTGGAAAGTGACTAAGTGGCTAAGATGGTGGCATATCAGAATGTGATTTGTTCTTCTGGAACAAGGTAGGGAGCATCATATATTAAGAAGGCATATATGCTTGAGGAAATCCAGGAGACAGGAGTGAAAAACATGGCGGAAAGCATTGAGATAAAGTTCAGTGGAGGCAAAGGGCCAGCCCAAGCCACAAAAAGTTGAGGGTCAAGTCTTGACTCTCACATATATGTGTTAATACTGACAAGTTGGTCAACCTCTTAATGCCCTTGGCAACTCTTACAAACTATAAGTTACAGAGGAGTTTCTCATCTGTATCTCTGAAAGGAGTTTCCACACTAGGAGTTCCCTACATACATAAAATCATAGGTCTGAACCTAATCAATTAAAACATAATTTTTGCTGAAAAACTCAACGGAGTGAGTTTGTGATGTGAGAATGTGATTCTGCCCATGGAACTTACTACAGAAAGGAGAGTGAGGAGTCTGGCCCAAAATGATATACTAGTGACAGAAGACTTCAATTATCCAGACATTTACTGGAGCACTCTTTTCTACCCAAAGCAGAGGCACTCTTAATGTCCTGAATCCGTTGTCAGATGGCCAGATCTAAGGAATATTTACCAATGGTTCAATATCAATGCGGCAGGAGGTCTATACTTGGGCCTATGCTCCTTAACATCATCATCATTGACTTAGCTACAGATGACACCAAGTTAGGAAAGATAGCTAATATACTGGATGACAGGGGGATGGTCTAAAAAAAGTGACAAGCTAGAACACTAGCCCAAATCTCATAAGAGAAAATTCAATAAGGATAAATGTAAAGTGTTAAAATGGCTACAAAAGATCAACTTTATAAGTACCAGATAGGGGAGATACGGTAGATAGCAATTTATCTGAAAAAGATCTGGAGGTTTTAGTGGACTCCAAGCAAGCTCAATATGACACAGCAGTGTGATGCAGCAGCCAAAAAAAGTTAATGTAATCTTAGGCTGCATTAAGAAAGGCAAAGCTTCAAGGGACTGGGAAGTGATCGTACCGCTGTCCTTGCCCTTGTCCAACCTAATCTGGAGTACTATGTTCAGCTCTGGGGCACCACCGTTTAAGGACAAGGATAAGCCTGAGAGTGTCCAACAGAGAAAGTCCAGTCAGGTTGGGGAAGGGCTTTGAGGTCATGACACAGGAGGATTAACTGAAAGAACTGAGCAGTTTAGCCTAAAGAAGCCCCGGGGGCACATGAAAGCTGGGTTCAAATACTTTACGGATTGTGATACAGAAGAGGAATTCAATTTGTTCTGTCTGGTGTCAGAAGGCAGAATCAGGAGCAATGGGGTCACCCTGGGCTGGATGTGAGGGGAGATTTCCTCACAACTAGGGTTGGCCAAAGTAGAATGGCCTGCCTTCAGTGCTCCTGGGTTCTCTTTCTCTGGAGCTCTTCCAGCAGAGGCTGGCATGGGTACATTAAAGTGAGAATTCTTTCCACGTACATTTGGCTGCTGAGGCCCTTTCAAGAGATTTTTTGAAATGTGGGCTCCGATATGCAATACAGGTCATTGTCCAAAGTCTCCAACTCATTTTGAGGGGTATTCTCTTTCTCTACGTACATGAATTTCTCCCTCAGAACCCCTTTCAGAAAGTGAGAAAAATGGTCCAATTAATTCCCATTCATTTATTCATTTAACAAACACTTTCTGAACACTGTGGTAAGTACTGTGGAGTTTACAAAGACGAATGAAACATAGCCCTTTTCCTAGGGACACATTGGATATGAAAATGCAACATAATTATTCCCCATTTCACAGGGAGTTTTCATTGGTTCCATGAGCCCTGAATGCTTAATTAGATTAAGGCATTAATTATTCCATGCATTCAATGGAAATCATAAGCTGAAAACAATCAACTAATGATTTAAAGGCAGAATTCTGAAGACAGGCAGTATGGGGTCATGGAAAGGGGGCTGGACCTCAACTCAATCTGCCCCTAGCCATGCACTGTGGCCCAGGCACACAGAAGCAATAGGCCTGCGTTAGAAATGAAGGCCCTTCACATGAGCGCTCCTACGCTGGACGGATCCCTGGGGTTATCCAAGTCAAGTTCCCATACAAGCTTCAACCCAGCAGCTTCCCACCTGGGCTAGACAAAGCCTCAGCTCCCTCCACAAAGCTTCCTAAGTGTTGAGTCAGAATACTTCCCTCGAGTGTCCAAAATCAAGCTCTTTGTAATTCAATCTAATTTCCAGGATGGACAGCTGGTCCCCAGACCTTTTATGAGGAAAATCTCAAATGACTCCAGAGAGACTGGGAATCTCTGCCTTGTAGCACCTATTTTTTTAATATCCATATCTAAAAGCTAATTAAGTCTAGCTAATTGAGATCAACTGATGATCCTGAAGGGAAGTGCACCGTTCAGTGTTCATAAGCTAAACATTAGAAAAACAAACTCCAGCGCCTCAGAGATGCTCTCAGGGTCTGGAGGGGATCTGAAAGCAGCGTGCTGGGGACCCCACTTGCCAGTGAGTAGTTGAGCCTTTACTTAAGGCAGTTTTCCCTAAGAGCCAACCCAAATCAATTCCTCTCCCTCCTCCCTCAGCCCTCTGAGGCCAAGCAGAGCAATTCTTCACCCTTTCTCCCCCTAAGAGTCATGGAAGCTAGTCATCGGGGTCTTTTAAGTGTTCTCTGCCACAGTCCTTCAATCTTCGTACAGTATGACATTATGACTCTTCACCTTCCAGGCTGCCCTTACCTGAATGCTCTCCAGTTTTTCAATGTCCTTCCTAAAATGCCCTGTATACATCAGAACAGAACAGTCCAGATGTGGCCTACCCACGACAGTGTGAGCAGGACTACGGTCTCCCTAGGCCCAGACCTTACGACTGTCTGAAAGCAGCCTAAGGGCTTTGGAGAGGTTTGGGGCTGCCACATCACACCACTGATTCACAATGAGCTTGTAGTCCAATAAAACACCTTTGGGCAGTTCAACTGCCTGGTCATATCTCCCCAATCCCACTGGTAAGTTGATTTTTAGCCCTAACATTTATCCCTGTTAATTTTTATTATAAACTTAATAACTATCAAGAAAACAAGCAAACAGATATACAATATAAGGAGTAAATTGTTACATAAAACCCTTAGCATTTAACAAGGTAGAAATGAATAATAAACACTAAAAACAATTAACTACAAATTCAAAAAATGCTTTTGTTCTGTATGGCCTTCCAGATTGGTTAAATGCTCTAGTATCTCTAGCTTTTATCATATTTCATTGTATTAAACTGAATCTAATTTATTAGACTTGGCCCACTGCTCTTACCTGTTCACATTTTGGGGATCCTACCTCTCACCCAATGCCTTAGCTGTCATTCCCAGCTTTGTGTCATCTGAAAATGTAATGAACACGACTTCTATGCTTTTATCCAAGCCATTGATTTAAAAAAAGAGAAAACAAACCAAAGGCTAACCAACAAAGAGAGAAGCACACACTCCTAAGGACATGTTACTAAAGACTTCCCTCCACACCATCATCAAGCCATTAATGACAATTTTGAGGGTCATACAGCTCAACCAATTCCTAATCAACCAAGCTGGACTATTTCTTAGCCTAAGTCTCTCTATCCTTTCCTAGAAGAATAGCGCGATGGACTTTGTCAAGGGCTCTGCTGAAATCGAGGTAAGGCATTTCCTGATATATCCATCTAAACACTGGCAGAAACGAAGGAGATAAGGTTTGTCTGGTACCAATTGCTCCTGATTCTATCACAGAGTGGCCCGCAGAGGCCGTCATAGCAGGTCAGAAGCTGAATCAGTGTAAGGCAGGAGGGAAGGGAGCTGGGATCAGAAGCCCAGCCCCTCAGAAGGGGTCCAGAAGACCCCATAGGTCTAGGAGGCAAAAAGGTTATGTTTCAGAGGGGCAGGTAGAGCTGGAAAGATCAGAGAGGTACCACATCCCATTAACATTAGGTCAAAGCTGGGAAGTGATCTAGAGCAGGAAAGGTCAATCCGACAGGGTCCAAAATCCAGGAGGTCACAGAGTTAGAAAGGGTGGAAGCACAGTTCTTTTCTCTCTGCCATCATTTATAGTCCCTGTTGTGTGTAGTCATGCAAGGGTTAGTGGGGGTGTGTTTGCTGCTAGAGGGAGAAGCAGAACCCTGAGGATACAGCTTGCTCCAGAGTAAGGCAGGGGAAAAGGGCTAGGTCTTAGAGGAGATTCTTACAGAACTCTTTGAAGAATTCTTGCTGCTTTTGTGGCTTCTTTGAAATGGACATGCTCCAGGCAAGATGGTACCTGGTCTGAGAGTTTGAAAAGACACACGTGTGAGACATCCAAACGTATGAACTAAATCACCACCATCACCAAAGAAATCCTAAACTATATCAAACGGGTCTATGAAATTCAAGGTGGACTCATGATATCATCTTAATGATCCTGTTGGCAAATTTTTCCATCATTAATGAATCATCACTCTGAGAAGCCATAGAAAGCCCTGCTCAGCTGGTAAGGAGGAGCCTTGTGAAGAAGAATTCTTGGGATAGTAAGATGGCGATGCTGGTCTTTTCATCTTTTAGATCCTGTGCAATCAGAGTTATCTGACATTTCAAAAGATTTTGCTGCTTACCTATTTCAACAAGAGAGCTCAAGGCCTGCAGAAATCTAGCCAGAGTTGTCCAGAATGGGATGCCGTGAAACATCATTACCTATGCATTCACGCACCCAGAGCATGGCTCTAGGTCACCACAAAGTACAGTGAGTGTGCTCTTTACTGAACAACAGAGGAGGGAGCTGGGCAATACAGCCCATCACTAGACCTGAGCTCGAGGAGGAATTAAACAAGTCTAATAGCCCTGAGTAGCCCACTAAAATACTAATGCTACTACCACAAAGTCTGATCAGTTGTGTTTGGGTCCAAATGGAAAGAACACTGAGAGTGAAACAGATTCTGTCTCATTTAATTCGCATTATATCTCTAGTTGCGCTTAGTGCAGACTTAAAGATAGAGACGAGGATATTAAAACATGATTGTAATTCTTTGCAAAAATCAGCATCCCAAGTCCAAGAGGCAATGTGGACACATAACTACTTTTGTGCAACACCTTGTGAAAGAACTACACTCCTAAGGGACCAAGTTATATGCTGGGCAGGTGCCCTGATATCCAATGCCACCTATACATGCAGAAAATCAGAATTTACTTATTGATGAGGCAGGGGGACAGGTTGGGTCATTCCTTCCTGCCATCCCTGGGCCTGCCTGTGCCTAGATCAGAATTTGGGAGAAAAAGAAAGGTATTACATCTGTTTTGACCCCTTCACACCCTGCCAAGACACCCACAGCCTCCCCTAATTTTCAGCTTAAAGAGTGGAAGACAATATGCAAATAATCATGCAGCAGTCCAGAGTTGGCAAGGTGCTACAGACTTCGAGGCAAAGAGAAAAGTGAGCTTGCCTATCAGACTATACCAGGGAATCCCCGCCTTTACCACTATAGCCCAGTGCCAACACACACACACACACACACACACACACACACACACACACACACCCTCTATGGAATCCCATTAGCCAAAATCAAAGCCAAATCTTTCACTAAATCCAGTCCCCTAAGCAGCATACTACCTGGCAGTGAGGAAGTACTAACTACAAGGAAGTCAAGAGCCACATGAAGAAGGCCAATATGTTCTCTGAGGAAACTTGCACCATGGGGTTAGGGTTGGTGATTAGAATGTGGCATCACCATGGCAGCAAGTCACCAGCCAAACTAAAGATGGGAAAAGCAAAGGTCATCTCTAAACACTAACAGGGTTAATAATAACCTTAACCCTGCTCTCTTATACTCTTGTCTTCCTGAGCTAGGTCACCGATGACATGACTAAGTCCTACTAAACTTTGAATGTCAGACAAGATGATCACTGACAAGCATAGCCAATCTACCAGCACTAAAACAATGCTCAGTGGCCTTGTCAGTCGTTCCTGTCTGGGAAACTGAAGGAGGCAACTGCAAACAGGATGGGAAGACGAAATTATTTGAGGCCCCACTAAACCATCATGGATGGGACGGTGGATAGAGCTCCAGGCCTGGAGTCAGGAAGACTCATCTCCCTGAGCTCAAATCCGGCCTCAGACACCTACTAGCTGTGTGACCTTGGAAAAGTCACTTCACCCATCTGCCTCAGTTTCCTCATCTGTAAAATGAGCTAGAGAAGGAAATGGCAAACCAGTCCAGTATCTTTGCCAAGAAAACCCCAAATTGGGGCATGAAGACTCAGACACGACTGTAAAGATTTAACTTCAACAAACCAACCATTTAAACTGTGAACACAGGAAACGAGAAGACACAGAAAGACAAGCTGGCATGACACAATCAGAAATAGTATGGTTCTTTGTAAGCTAAGTCTTCAAGAATTATTCAAAGAGGCAGCAATGTGTTCAGAGCACAAGCTCTGTTCCAGTTTTATGTCCCCATGGCACATAGGTCAGGTTTTTCACACACACACACACACACACACACACACACACACACACACACGATAAGAACTATCATTAGCATCATCCTTTACTATACATAGTAATATCTGTATTTAACCTTTGTGAGACTATGGGCCTCTACCCCAAGAGGGACAAAGCAAAAAGTGAGATCTCATATTTTACAAAATCTTCATGGCAGTACTTTTTGAGAGAGCAGGAAAGCAGAAACAAATTTGGTGGCCTTTGATTGGGAAATAGCCGAACATATTTTATTTTAATACAATGGAATACTACTGTGCTGTAAGAAAGAAGGAACATGAGGAATCCAGAGAAACACAGGAAGACTCCTATGAAATGAGGCAGAGTGAATGAAGTAAAACCAGGAGAAAGATGGGCATGATGACCATAACCACTCAAATGAAAACAAGAAGAGTCAGCCGGGTTCTGATCAAACACCAGCCTTGGTCCAAAGTGACTGAGTCCGTGTGAGTGAAATTAGATGAGTCACATGGGGCCTGTGGTTGTGATGTAAGTTTGGTTTCTGAGAATGTGGACCTAATGGGCACTACAGGGAGGAGGGGAAGACTGGGGTGCCCACCTGGTGTTCCCAATCCTGACATGCGGGCAGCTATGGTGCCAATGTCTTCCCCCAGAGCATTATCGACATCTGCAAAGGGGCGAGGAGAAAGTCAAAGACATGCTGAGATAGATAAATGGTGGCGTTCCTGGGCCTCTAGCCTTCTCTGCATTGGAAATGAGCTGGGGTTGAAAGTATAGGCCTGGGAACAAGCAGGGCATAAAGCTGAACCAGAACAGGGATGTGATTTAGATCAGTGAGCAGGAAGGCATCCTTAACACAAAAAAAGGGCAAGCAATTACAGTTCCATTCTTAAAATTCTGATTTTGCTAAACTGAAATTCAGGATAATTCAGCTACCATCATTCCCCAGCCCCATATTAAGTGTTCTCCCAGGACCAGATGCATTGTAAGTATAGTTCCAAAGTATAAGTTCCAGAGTGCTAGACTTGGGAGTCAGGAAGATGAGTTAAATTCTGCTGCAGAAAACCAGTAGCTAGCTATGTGAACCTGGGGAAAAGTCATTTAACCTCTCTGGGCTCCAGTTTCCTCATCTGTGAATTAAGGGGGTTAGATCAATGACCTTCAAGGTCTATTTCAGCTCTATTATGATTCAAAAATAAGGCTTTGGGGTTGGCTGACACAGTCCATGGTGCCCAACATTAATGGGGATTTCAAGGCTATCTTGACTGTACATACATTGCAGCTTTATTACTTGTTTTTACATAAAAGAGCACTTCTACAACCTAGCTTTTCACACATTCCTCCCACTAGTTTGACTTAGACTTTACTCTCCACATATTCAGATACACAACAATAAGATTTCTTTCCAGAGGTTAATTTTAAAAACCACAGCAAAAAATGTGGACCTTGTCTCCTGAAATGGAGGTTTCATTGTTAGGGCCCATCCTGGGCCATACTGTGATGACAACAGATCTCTTCCGAGGCTCCTCCACGCTTGCTTCTATGGTTAAGCTGGCCTAGTAAACACCGATAGGTCTGGATCCAGAACATGGGGATATTGACGTTGCTGCTGATGTCTAAGACATGACACATGGGATGCAATGGCTGGCCCACTGATCATTCATGTGGTCTCATAGCTCACAAGGAACATTGCTTGATGACCAAATGGTGTTGGGTGAAGAGTACATGGAGTAAAAACGGGACAAAGCACGCCTAGTCAACAAAGTGGGTGGTTATTCCTATCCAGAATCTTAAATAGGGAATGTCTGAGCCCAAGGCAAGTAGAATAAAATATGCCCTCAGATGAGGGGAATGTCACCCTAGCCATTTTCAAGTTTCCTAATTTCACTAATTATTATTGCTAAGTACTTACTAATTTTTTTTGCATCTATACTGGAAAAAGACTGAAAGCGCTGCCAACAGACTCTTAATTCACACTGATTGCCTCGCCCCCAGTTACAGCTCTGCTCCTACTTCCAGACACTACTGTTAGAAACGCCAAATACCACTTGGAGAAAATAGTAAGAGTTTGCACATGTATTGTCCAAGTACATACCAAATGCATTGCCCCCGTTTTATGGTGAGACTTTAAGTAATTTTCCTTACACAGAGAAATGGATTTCAACTAGGAGCTGACATTTTCCAGAGCTCTGCTCTCCTTTAAAACATCAGATAACTTTTTTCTCTTTGAAAACCATATCTCCCCTTCCTTCATTTAAAAAAAAATAGGTATTTTTTTTCTGTAAAAAAACAAACAAACAACCAAACCTAGTCCTCACAAGTGATTTGAAAAGAGATGTGCTTCTGGCCATTGAGAAAACCAGGTGGTCACGTGTTTTGGCGGTGATTGTTTGTTACTTTTGTGCCAATCAAAGGTTAAAATCTTTTCCAGGGAGGAATCCTGTGCATCTTTGACCAAAAATGACTTCCCAGTACACAGCCGTCTGAAACAGCCACTCAAAGTTTTACCTCCCCTCCACGCATTACCATTGCTAGCCAGAGCTAAAACTCATCCAAGTCACAGAGGTCTCCTTTCTGAAATTCACTCATAAATGTAGACCTCTGAATTGACAGTACTAAATGATCCTAAAGGGGAAGACGGATTACAGAATTTTATTTGGAAGAGACCTCGGCAACTATCTAGTCTAATCCATACTCAAAAAGGGATCCCCAAAAGGAAAAAGAAGAGAAAATAAAGAAACAGAATGCTGCCTAATTATCATGACCCCAAGGAAGAGCTGAATAAGCCCCTACCTCTGCAAAGCAGGTTGGGGATTATGGGTGTGTAATACTGCATATACTGCCAGACATAGTCAATGTGTTAGTTAATTTTTGTTGAACTGCTCCACCCCCCCTTCTTCTTTAAATCTCTGTTACAAGAGATGGGTCATTGGGTAAAGAAAAGGAGATGAGAGAGGAACTGAAATGAAGATGGTGTAAAAAACAGATACCCACAAAACTTGGATTTATTCAAACCCCCTAGAGCATTTGTGGCAGCTCTAATTGTGAAAAAAGGCTTCCTAGCACCAAACCAAAATCAGTCCCTTTGCAGCTTCTGACCATTGTTCCCAGTTCTCTGCCTTCTGGAAACAAGCAGGACAAGTATAATCTCTTCCATGTCCCAACCCTTCAGACACGTGAAGATGGTTCTCAGGTCCCCCATGAGGCCTTCTCCAGCTAAATGTCCTTAGTTATTCAACCAATATAGCAATTTGGAGAGTAACTAAGTGATTGCTAAGTGGTACAGTGGACAGAGTGCTGTGCCTGTAGTCAGGAAGACTCATCTTCCTGAGTCCAAACCTGGCCTTGGACACTTACTAGCTTTGTGACCCTCAGCAAGTCAGTTAACTGTTTGCCTCAGTTTCCTCATCTGTCAAATGAGCTGGAGAAGGAAATGGTAAACCACTCCAATGTCTCTGCCAAGAAAAGCCCAAATGGGGACACGAAGGGTTGGACAGGACTGAACAACAACTAAAAGGTTGCACTGCGTGATAGGAAGCTGAATTCTAATTTGTCTTGGAATGTTTAAGCTTTCATCGTTCTTAAGCCCTTACATAGTTTAATTCAGCTGATGATCCAACAAGCCAACATGAACCTTTCCTTACTCTAAGAAGGAGTTCATGGATCAGAACTCAAGTAGCTGCTTTAACAGGAGACTATTTGTATGGTATTTTCCAAGCACTGCCAGGTATCGCTATCTTACTCAGAGAAAGATCCACTAGCTGTAAATACACCAGGGTGGGTATCACATAAGAGTAAGAGTACACAGTAACAATAGGAGCATTAGATTTGGAATCAGGGAACTTGGGTTCAGATCTCAGGTCTACAGCTGCTTCTCTGACTTCGGACAAGCCACTTTCCCTCTCTGAACCTCAGTTTACCCATCTGTAAAACAAAGGGTTTGGATTAGATGGCCTCTGAGATCCTAGTTCTGAATACTATGTTTAAGAAGACATCTCTAATTTCTTTCTGTAGTACCTAGCTATGTGCTCAATAAAAACTTGAATAAATGAACTATCAAAGAAGATTCAATGCCTCCGCTCAGAGAATTTACATTTTAAGAGCCACATTGACAAATACGTTGATTTTTCCCCCTTCCTACAGTGGATAATTGTCAGTATTCCTCTTCTTAAGCATCTTCTCTCCCCTTTCTCCTGATCACATATGGCACGTGCAAACTCTCATTCAACATAAGCCTCCCTTTTCAAATGTCACAGCCAAGAGACACTAGTCACCAGTGAAGGCTCCCTTCAAAGGAAGCTCTGCTGATGACACAGCTTCCTTCTGGATTGTGCAAGTTATGCTTACTCCTCTATTCGTATTCTTCTCATTGGAGCTCTGACTCCAGGTCTTTATCTAGGATGTTTCTTTTGTTCAGTCTTTGATTTCTGCCTCTGGTCACTGATTGCACCATTAAATGCCTCCTGGTCCCTAGTTATAATATGGTTTATGGCCTGGACATCAGCTAACAGACCTCTGCCCTGGGTTTTTGCAAGACTACAAGTGACGTGTGAAAGGTTTGGGTGCTGTCAACCCACATCTCCAAACAAAGGGGGGTCACCAGCATTTCCAGCCGGTCCAACCTTAACGGAGCGGCCTTAACACAGTGGGCAAAGTCACCCATTGCTAATTTAGATTATGTTTTTGCAGGCATTTGTTAATAATCCCATCAGTGTGATGTGATCCTCTCTACTTCTGGATGAGTCATAATCACCAAGTCCTCATTAGAAACATGAAAAATATCTTTTCATTAAGAACAATAACCATAAAATTCCTTTGGCATTCATCTTGATGTAATAGGTAGTTCCAAAGGAATTATGGATTGGGGGGCTCAGTTCATTATACTTACTTTTCTATGGAGTTGCCATATTTGCTGTGCAAAATTTAATGTGAACTATATCTTTCAGGCTTATTAAATGAGTGCAAGCACAGAGGTTCATATTTTCTTGAAAGTGATTAAAGTGATATTTTCACCTTGGATAAAGTAGGAACAAACACACTGACAATTTTCATTATAGGCACTGAATCACTCCTCAAGAGACTAGAAACAATCATCTCAAATCTAGGAGCTTGCCATTTTTTAAAAAGTATGACAGATGGCTGTGTTTGGGGGAGAACAAATGACTGGGCGATCCAGGATACCCGCGATTCCCCTCCATCGTTGCTGCGAGGGCAGGTGAGTGCTGACACATGGGCCTAGCGCTGCTGGGCCTGGGCCCCGCGGGCCGGGTTCGAATATCCCTTCAGGCACTGCTTGGCTACAGCGAGATACGGGGCCTGCACTAGGCCTGTGTGGGTTTGAGCTGCTCATCCCTCCAAATGGGTTAATAATGGCACCCACCTCCCAAGGGGTAGTGAGGCTTAATGGGGATGGGGCGTGCCAAGGCCTTGCAGACCTAACAGAGTGAGACAGGTTTAAGAGGAGCGCTTTCGACAGACCAACCTTGGATTTGCCTGAAGGGAGGACCGAGCCGGGGCGGGCTGTCCTTCTTCATTTTCTTAAGCCTCTGGTCCGCCCCTTGGTCTCCTGTGGGTTACGGGGCCTGTCAGTCAGGCCCACGGCCACCGGGAGCAAGTGGAGGCTCTAGGAGGGCTGAAGCCTCCACAGGGGAACTGAGGAAGTGAGGTGGAGTGCGGAGGAGGAGGATCGGAAAGGAGATTTGGCCAGAAGTCCCGGCCTAGGGAGGCGGGCTCTCCTCATTCTGGCAACGCTCTTACGCCCCTACTGGCTGGGGGACCTGTCAATCAGACACAGGGTCTCCAGAGCCCCTGGAGCTCAGGCTGCGGGTCACGTGTCCAGGAGGAGGGTGGAGAGAGGCCAGGGGTTCCAGGCCACCTCTGCCCCACCTTCCTCTCCATTCCCAGGGCCCTGGTGCCACAGGAGGCAATCCTTTCCTTGCATGGCCCCAAGTGGCCCAGTACCTCCACCGTATCCGAGCTGCTGGGCGGCCACAACGTCCGACTTCCAGCCTCACCTCTCTTGCTCTCTACCCTTAGCTCAGCCTAGCCATACATTGGTTTGCATAGCTCACTGCTGGGTTTTTTTTTCGGCTCTTGCTTTTGCCTCCCCATCCAGTAGAGAATGACCGCGACAGCAGGAATGTTGCTGTCCAGGCCTTCCTGACCCCCCTACAACTTTCCAAGTTCAAGACCCTTTTCAGGTATCAAAAGAACTCCCAAGTTCCATCTCAGGCCTCATCCTGACCCTTGGAGGTCCCCCTTGAAAAGCCAATTCAGATAGGCCACAAGCCGGCAGGGCCAAGACCTTGAAGGAACTGCAGAAGATGGCAGATGCCTTCAGGTATTCCAGTGCTGAGTAGGGGGTTTCTTGAGTTGAATTGAACAGGGCTCAACTGACTGTTTGGTAGAGAAAGCAACTTGGGTAAACCTGGAAAGAATACTAGTGAAGGCAAGATTAGCCCCAAAGTGCACGAACCCACGCACCTTCCATCCCATTGTCCACTGATGCCTGCTTGCTCCAGAAAGCCCCCCCTGCCCCAGCCTACCCTTCTAGAAAGGACAGTACCTTGAGTACTCAGGGTTGGAAGCCATGGCCTCGCTGGAACTACTAGAACCAGAGGAAGCTTTCAAAACTGCATGTGTTTGAAAAGCACCACTCCCCAGTCCCCAGAGCAAGCAGGCCTCTACCATCCAGGAAGGACTATGGAAAAAATGCTTTTTTAAAAAAATTTAAATTTATTTATTTTTAGTTTACAACATTCAGTTCCACAAGCTTTTGAGTTCCAAATTTTCTCCCCCTCCCTTCCCTCCCGCTTTGCCAAGACAGCATACAATCTGATATCAGCTCTACATACCCATTCATGTTAAACATATTTTCAAATTAGTCATGTTTCAAAGAAGAATTAGAACCAATGGAATGGACCACGAGAAAGAAGAAACAAAACAAAACAAAAAAGACAGCAAATAGCATGCTTCGATCTGCATTCAGACTCCGTTTTTCTTTTTCTGGATGTGGACAGCATTTTCCATCACAAGCCTTTTGGAGCTGTCTTAGAACCCTGCATTGCTGAGAAGAGCCAAGTCTATCAAAGTTAGCGCACAATGTGGCTGTTACCGTGTACAGTATTCTCCTGGTTCTGCTCCCCTCACTCAGTGTCACTTCATATAAGTCATTCCAGGTTTTCCCAAAGTCCACTCGCTCATCATTACTTATAGCACAATAGTATTCCATTACATTCATATACCACGATTTGTTCAGCCATTCCCCGAATGATGGGAAACCCTCAATTTCCAGTTCTTTGCCACCACAAAAAGAGCTGCTATAAATATTTTCGTACACATGGGTCCTTTTCCCATTTTTATGATATCTTTGTGATATAGCCCTAGAAGTGGTATTGCTGGATCAAAGGGAATGCATATTTTATAGCCCTTTGGGCATTGTTCTAAATTGCTCTCCAAAATGGTTGGCTCAGTTCACAACTCCACCAACAATGCATTAGTATTCCAATTTTCCCACATCCTCTCCAACATTTACAATTTTCCTGTTTTCTCATGTTAGCCAATTTGACAGGTGTAATGTGGTACCTAAGAGTTGTTTTGATTTGCATTTCTCTAATCAATAGTGATTTAGAGCCTTTTTCATATGACTTTAGATATCTTTAATTGAAGAAATTGTTTTAAGTGCCAAGTAGACATACTTTAGAAAACACAGCCCTATACCTTGCATTGGGCACCTCTGACTTGGGCAAACTCAAGGAAGGCAGTAGAAGAGGGAGGCATCACAGAATCAGCATGCAAATCTTAGAAAGGTGCAAAGCCCCCTTCACGGTCCTCCTCTTTTGAAAGATTCCTGACTGGTGTGCCCAGACAGACAACTTCTTTATTTCAAGGCTCAGCCTTGAGGGCACTGCTAGAGCTAAAAGAAGCTTCACTGACTGGATCTGTTTGAAAAATCCTTCATTTCTCCTTCCTGCCACTCAGGAAGGTGGTTCCTGGCATCCAGGAAATGAGACAGCAAAGGGAATCTTGGCAGCTGCTGGTCGGACTCCATGGCCACCAAATTCCCTTCTGACTAGTTTTGTGATTATAACAATTGAGTAAAATCAGCATTTCTAAAAAAGCGATAGGGGCCAATATTGTTTTGGAAGTTGCAGAGTATTTTCAGTCAAGCATTGCTTTCTGCTCTTCTCTGTACAGCCTTCGAGAATGCATCAGAATTTGTCATACTGAAAAAAATTGTTAATCAGAGTTTCCTGGATAGTACCATCAACTTTGAATTATAGTGGGTTGATAAGAAATTTAAAATTTTCCTGTGTGTGGGGGGAGGCAGAGGCAGAGGCAGAGAGAGATATTCTAGTAATCCAAGTTAGCCAGACTCGACCTGGGCTCAATTTCCACCTCACACTAGCTCTGTGGCCATGGGTAAGGTGATATTCTCTTGGAGCCTTAGTTTCCTTATCTGTAAAATGGGGGCAGGGGGAAGAAACCCTGTAATAGTTACCTCTCACTAGCCTGAAATGTGTTCCTCTTTTATGTTTTACTCCTTTGAGTACTTGTGCTTACCTGAGAACCTGACATACCCCACTACTGCTGCAGGTGACTCGCCTAAAGCAGAACCCAGTGCCTTATATGTCTGTAATCTAACCCTGGACGAATTTGTTTATTAACTAGTCTCTGTCTTTTTGGATCCTCTGACCTTTACAGGCCTGTCAAGTTCTCCTCATGGTATACTCTGCCTGGGCAAACACCCTGCTTCTGACCTTAAAATTGTGATGAAACAAGAAGCCTTACAATGAAATGGGGGTGGTGGAAAGGATCTCCTTGGCACACCATGCACATGGTTAGAACTTCTGTAGGCCTGGAAAGGAGACCTCTGTGGAAAGGCCCTCCAGCCATGAAACACACTGACATCCCACTCCCCCTCTGACTTTGTGACCCCCACCCACTTTGTTACCTTCTTCCTAAGTTGTTGCTGCTTGCTCTTCAAGCTGGGCGGTGGGGGGTGGGGCAGGGATGGGGGGCTTGCTGCCCACGAGGTGACTAAGCTACTTCACAAGCTGGAATCACACATGGCCAGGATGAAGGACCCTGGCTCTCCAGCCATCAGTTAGCCTGAGCACTGAACCTTCACCAGGGCTGGGGAACCCGTCCCTTCTTCGGTCAACTTCCATACAACAAGGTGGAGAAGGGGCCTTAAAACCTGGAGTTTCAGAGCAGGAAAGGAGAACCCATGAAATATACATGGTTGGCTTGTAGCAAGGAGCCCTGCCAGTACTCATCCTTGGGAGCTTAAACATACCCACCTGTCTCTGCCCCCATGCTGCCTTCAGTGGGCACCCAAGAGGCCACTGAAGTACACAGCTATTGCCCAGCACCCACACCCACACCCGCACCCATCTGTTATGCCGTATCTCTGTGCTCTTGATAGCATGTTTAGCTACCTGTCCCTTACAGCTTGGCATTTCTGCCTACCTTGTCTCCTAGGTCTCACCACTGTTGGTTCCCGGGTTTTCCCCTGTATGGTGGTTTGGCCTCCCCAGCTAAATGGAAATCTCGATGAAGTTAGGGATGATTTCACTAGCAACCTCAGCGGTAATAGGCACAAAGCTGGCTCCTTTGGCTCCTCCTCAGTAGCTTTAGCAGGCATGTGTCTCTCTAGTCTCCAGTGCTTGTTGGTAACAGTGCCAATGGTGACAGGATGGCATCAGCAATGCCTGCCGTCCAATCTTGGGCCACCTCCTTTTCCTTAGCATGACCTGCACTGTTGCCAGAGCAAAAGAAAGGATGTAGTGGGGTGGGGCATCGTTGGAACCAAGATACTCCCAATGGCCTCTCTCTTGCTCTGGCTTCCTGTTGTCGCCACCTTCAACTGCAGGACCTTCACTGCAGCTTACCACAAAATGCTGCCCATCTGAATGGCTCCCATTTATCTATGGGTGCAGTGGTTTACCCAGAGTAATTCATTTGAGCCTCATAACCCGGTGAGGTAAGTGCTATTGTTACCATTTCACACATGAGAAAAACAAGGCTCAGAGCAGATACAACCCAGATTGAGATGCGAGTCTTTCCGACTCCCAAGTCCGATGCTTTGCATCACGTCCATGCTGTCTCTGTCTCTGCCAAACAGTTAATTCCACTGTGGTTGGAGGCCACTCTGCCCACTGCAGCATCTGAAGATAATGGCGGTCCTCTGACCCATCCAAAGTGTGCACTGGGGCTTGGCACATACACAGTGATTAATGCTACAACACAGACACTCTGAAACTGGAACACAAACCATCATTTTTGACTAAGTGATCACCCTGGTGAGCCAACGGTGTGTTCTAACAAAAGAAATTGACCCAGAAATCATATACCGAGGACTTGGGTTTTTCCCACTGCTTCACAGTTTGGCAGGTCCACGTTTTTTTTTGTTTGTTTTGTTTTGTTTTTCTTTTGTTGAACCTAAACCCAACATGCTGAGAGGAGATTTCCCATATATGATTTGTGGTCAGTTTTGCAAGCCTGGGAATTCATAATATGGGAAGTCATAGAAAACTGACCCCACAGTTAGCTAGAGGAGACCTGATTCGAATACTGCTCCTTGGGAGGGGAATTTCAATATGGAAGAAGAAGATCCTCTCTCCCCAGTGCTCACAACAGACTCTTGCTTCAGCCAAATGCTAAAAATCTCTGAGCTGCTTTTCTGTATTAAAAAGACAAAGAAGAAAGAATGAAAGAAATGAAGAAAAGAAGGCCTGCCTTTGGTTGAAGTAAGTCTCTCTCTCAGCCCCTGACCAAGGTTTTCTTTTCGCATATCTTCTCCCCTGGATGGTCTTCATACATTTGCTCAACTTTGCTAAACGCTGCAGTCCTTTTATGAAGCAGTGGCTGGGGAAATTCACCAGTGTCCAGATGCAATCAGGGTTTTGGTTAATTTGGCTAAATTAATATGCAGATTTAATACACTGCAGAAAATGCAGACAGGAGTGTTTGGCTCAGTAAATAAAGCCATCTCACTTGAAAATTAACCTTCCTCAATGAAGTATTGGTGGTAGATCATCCACCAAGCAGCCCAGAGGGCAGTGGGGCTCTGGATACTTTACTGTCCTGGAAAGAGACGGGCAACCTTTGCTGGGGAAAGTCAAGAAGAACGAATTGTATGGTATTATGAACGAATCATGTGGTATCCAAGTAAAAATCAGCAATTAATACTTGAACTGAATTCCATCAAACACCAAGCATTTGCTGTGCTTGTCAAGAAAGCTTTGTCAGACAACCTCCTACCAACTAGTTACTAAGAAGTTGGTTACATACAGATAAAGTCATCTGTTTTTCTTCTTCTTCTCCTTCTTTTAAATTGGTTTATGTGTGGAGACGGAGTCCCAGTTAGTCCTCCTTCCCATCAAGCAGGTCGGGCGACCCAACAACGGCAAGATCACGTCCCTCGCTGATGACTTAAAGGCCATGGAGTCTAACCCTCCCATTTTACAGATAAGGAAACTGAGGCCAAGAGAGATTAAGTGACTCACTTAGGGTTATACATCTAGTAAGGCAGGATTTGAACCCAGGTCTTCTTGGCTCCAAATTCAGCACTCACAAAGACAATGTGCAATGAAGACCACGTCTGACCTAGCCTTACCTCAGTCCCTAGGAAGGTTCGGAGTCCCAGAAACCCTAGTTTTAGAACCTCTAGCCAGTCAATCAGTCAGCCAGTATTGATTAAGTACTATCCTAAGCGGTGGGAATACACATACAAACAGAAAGAAAACCAGGTTCTACCCTCAAGAAGCTTATATTCTAATGGGGGAAGACAACACATGAAAAAAGCTATGGGTGGGGTGGGGTGGGGTGGGGAGGGTGAGTCTTCAGTGCAGCCCGGAGAAGAATGAGACGTGGCTGACCTGAGTGCCCCCTGTAAGTGGAGCGTCTGGGGGAGAGGGCACTTCCAAGGTGTGAATTCCAGAGCGGGAGTGAGCTTCCAGGACGAAGAGGCTTCTGGGGCCTGGCAGAGAAAGTCTGGAGTCCGGCCTGGAAAGAAATGAGGAATTGGGATTAGTGCCTAGGCCAGTGCAATAGCATCATGGGAATTATCCTGGACTGCCTGGAGGATGCTCAGCCAACCCCTCCCTGCCCCTTATTAATTCTCCAAAACACCAAACCTCTTCCGTCAAAGGGGAACACTAATTGAAGGCACTAACTGAACCCTGGATTTGAGAGCTGGGTTAATATTGACCAAACCCTTTCATATTTAAAGGGACCATGCCAACATTAATGAACACAGTGGCACACAGAAGTTTAATGAGGAATGATGCAAAGGATGACATTACCCCGTAGACCCAGTCTGTCAACTGTTAACCCACACAGTTTTTGAGGCCAGATTCCTACTTGCCAGACACATACAGAGT